>NC_069145.1:69518377-69553149 GCF_943734635.1 Anopheles cruzii | reverse complement strand
GACCTGAGCTGGTCCGCAGCCAGAAAGGGACGGCACCCTTCGCGGACCAGTTCCAGTTCAAGGTGAACCACGCTTGATTCATGTTTTTATTAATCGATCATTATTATTGACCTTTCTTTTGTTTACATTTTTGGTCACTAGCGTCGGGCAACGTCAAGCTCAGGTCAGGTCTGCAAAGGCTCAGAACGCCAGGATCTCTGAGGGTGCTGACGGTTTCTCGACTTCGTTACCTCGGGGAAGATCCACGGCAACTCGAGCAGCATCCGTGCCCGTGACCAGCTGAAATTGGTTATCAGAGATTTGGCGAACAACTCTTGGTGATCGGTAACTCTACACCTGTGTCTGATCGCATGACCGAGTCTGCGAAATTCGATCCCCAGCGATCGTCGACCCTAATTGATACTCTCACTTCCTTCAGCGATCAAACGCAAACCTACTGGCCTCTGGTCTGGCCACGGACCAGAATTAGTATTCTCGGTGTATCGTTGCGGTGATTTTTTGGGCCGGGCCGGCTTTGTAGGACGCGAACACCGTAAGGGTTGTTGCGCGCGTTGCCAGTTCTCCGATCGTCCGATCGAAGCCGTCAGGGTCGTCGTCGGCGTCACATGCGCAACCACAGCACCACACGCGAGCAGCATGCGCAAAAGTGACAACCGAACCGATTCGCGAGGACCATATGGTTGGCCGAAGGCCGTCGAGGCTGGCGAATAAACTACGCGCCCTGGCGGTGTTTGGTGCAGTAGATCCCCGATGCCACGGAACCCCGATTCCGATCCGAGTGGATCCGAGTTTCGTCAATGTTGTTTTTTTGTAGATTACCTGTATTTCATTGTTTCGGTCATTATCCCCACGCATCTAGGTGGCGCCCGCGGCTACGGTAATGTAGCCTAATTAAAAGGTATTCTTTCCCCCGTGGGTGATGCGTCCCGGGGGTTGATAGTGGGGAAAGCGTTTCGTTAATCACAGTGGTTGATGCCTGCGAGACGCGGCAGACTTCGCGAATGCGTTGCCACATTTGAGCGCCCGCCCGATGCAACTGCTACTTTGTAAGGGGATGCTAATTAGCGGAGCAGCCATACTTCAAATGAAGGCACAATCCCCCCGGGGGGAAACCCCGATCGATAATGAAACCTCTTCATTCGATCGGACCTTAAAAAGTGTGCGAATCATAGCGAGGATCGAACTGGATCTTGGTGTCCGAACCAGCAGCTACTGAACTTTGATAAAAAATAAATATGGGGGAAAATTGTTTATTAATTCCACAGTAATACATATTTCTGTCTGTGTTATGCAACTACGGACTTTTGTTTAAAGAAAACTCTCAACTATATTAAACGCCAAATCGCTGGAAGTTTGCTATCGGAACTCACTAAATTGCTACATTTTTTTATGCTCGCTCCAGTGAAGGGGCTCCATCGCGCGTCGGTGGTGTAATGGTCAGCATAGTTGCCTTCCAAGCAGTTGATCCGGGTTCGATTCCCGGCCGACGCACTCTCGACACTTTTTTTTGTAAAGAGCTTTGCTTTGAGCCCCCGATCGGTAAATCAAAATGTGTCAAAAGCATAACGAGGGCGACATTATGTCGTGTCCATAACACGACGACGATATGACACGGCAGGTCCTCCAAAACAGGGGAGACTCGTGGTGTTAATTAAATGCTACTCTTCAATCAAAGGTTTGCTCTTCCAATTCGACTCGTCCGCGCCTAATGACCATCGGGCATCGAGTGTTTCAACACCTTGCCCTGTATCTTTACGCGGCCTGACTGACAGCGAAAGCGACATGCCCGTCCGGAACACGGGCCCGTCTCACGTTACCGCGCGATGCGCCGCACACCCCAAATTAGTTTTTAAACGAACCATTAACCCTCACGGTGAACTCTGACGGTGCACCGGCACCATTAGTGAAATTGACAACCCCTGCGGTCACGTGGCAGCATCCCGTGGTTTACACCGGCGAGGCAACCTGTTCTCGGCGAAAGGTGTTCGTGTTTTACCGCTCAGCGTGTTCCGTTTTTCTTTTTATTACCTTTCTCACCAACCCATCCCGGAAGCGAACGATCATTAAACGCTAATTCGAACTGACGGGCTGAGCGCACATTTCTCCTTCTCAGCATCACAGCGTGCCGCGACGCTCTCCGCCACGTCCTTCCGAACCAAAAAAATAAGCGTTCCCGAACGAAGAAACGTCATATCCCAATGGACGCACCGAGGAGTGACAAACCAATTAATCTTTCTGCCACCAAAATGTCAGCACGCGTGTTGCACAATTTCTACACCCCGTCACCGTAATTAACTTTTGTCATTCATCAAAACCATCGCGTTCCCGGTGGGTGACCGGGTAAGTATGCTGCCGCGGCTGGCCAGCAGCAGCATACTAAGCGAGCGACAATTATCGAAGGTCAGTGTACGCTCGACATCGACATGCCGGACTAATTGTTGGACGGCCAACCGAACGGCGCACGCCGCGGGGACCATCGGAGATTTCTTTCACGAAGTTGAGACAAATCTACGGAGAGCGAAAGAAACCATCAGATCATTGCACAATAGAAGTGCGTTGGATGTTATGCTGCACGTATCGAAGGTGAGATAGTTTCATAAAAAATGGCGGACTAACGAAGTCGGAGGTCAGACATAGTTCAAAGACATAGTTATATTTTGATGAAAGAGATTTGAGACTTTTTTGCATTTAATCAATTAAAGTATCAATATCGCAAAGGATTTCTTTTTTCCAATCGGAAAAGAGAGAATGAGAATAGCCCGGTAAGTGCCTGGATTGGCACTCCGATGTTGACCATTCGAGAAATAATGAAATGCCACTAAAGAGCGTCCAAAGAAGGTCCCATAAACCGGCAACAATTAGTATTTGATTCTGCTTCCCTACTCTATTCCGTAATTTCAATACCCAAAATACACGATGACTCAATTTCTTATTTAGATCACATCAAACGCAGTCATTTGTCAATTCGTCTCCCAATTTAAAAGTATTCCAACATTTTAAGTCCCCTTCGAAGGCATCCATTTTCCTCGACTTCTCAAGGGTTCGCCTCGAAGCTCCCTTCCCGATCGGCTGACGTCAGAGCCAGCAAAACGGCGTTGAATTCGCTCAATTTTCGACCAGCTCGAGGCACGATCTCGCCATGCTCTTTCACCCACCGATGTACGGTTCATTAACATTCGCGCATAAATATTTCTCCATCCTTTCCGCTATCTCCCCGGCGTCGGGCATGCTTCCCGTCTGCCATCCTTCTAGAAGTGACCTAATTTCGCACACCTTTTTTTTTTTTTTAACCTCACCTTGTGGTTATGTTTTTCTTGCAGTTTTACTATCAACCAAAGTCTCCCACTTTCTGGCTCGCTCTCTCTCACTCACTCTCTTGCCGACCCTTGTCGCTTACTCGCTCGCCCTGCCGCATTCCAGCGGACGGTGACTTTTGACCGGCGGCGTCTTATACATATTAGATATATTGCGTTGCCTGCAGGCGGCAGTTGTAAGACGCCCGGTCTCCCGGCGGTGTTATGTTGAGCTGCGCCCCACGCCCTCCCAAAACGCCCGCTGTGCGACATGATTTTTTTCCCAGCTTCTCAGCTGCTGGATGCGTGTTTATTAATAAATTGCCAACACCATTGGCCGCCGCCCGGCGGGGAGCCCACCGGATTTTTCCGGCCGCAAGCTGCTGCACATTCGTCATTTGGGAGCAGCAGGAACGCGGGCGAGAGCATGCTGCAATGTTTCGCAATAAGCCCTACGATCCGGACACCGCTCACGGTCGAGAAGAAAACCTCCCCGAGCAAGGTACAAGATCCAATCACTTTGTTGCCGCCTGGGTTCTAGTCCCTTCTGGTAAAATCAACAAACAAACCACCGAAAGTTCACCAGCATCGCATCGACAACGACCGAAGAAAGCCACACTTCCGACCCACGGTAAACGGAAGCGACCGGAAATCGGATTCGGGGCTTTACGGAATTTAAATGAGATTGGATACCCCTTCCCGATATCGATCACCATCGGCGGATGCTGCAGCTGCAGGTTCCGGGGGTTTCCGGTCCCGGCCGGTTGATTAGTCCGGGTGCTAGTCCGGAGATGAAATTACCATAAGTTAGTCATCCCTTCCGGGATCGGCTTCACCGGTCCGCTCCGACGGATGCTTAAGGTGCTTTAATTTTTTCCAATCCGGCCACCCGTCTACTGGCCGTCTATCGTTCGCTTTCCAATTTGGTCACGTAGCCCAGTGGTCTACATAACACCACCGCCGGAGGCCCGGATTTATCTTTAATCCACCACAGCCAGCCAGGGCCTGAGACGTCCGGCGTTTTTTCTGTTTTTTCGTTTTCGAAGGTGCCTCAGCTGATAATAGAGCGGTAAATATTTTACTGCCGGTGACATTTACTGCCTCGGTAAATGGGCGCTTTTACGGGACAAGTAAACCGATCGCAGTTTCAGATTGTTGCCGCGGCCACACTTCCGTTTTGTTTGGGATTTCCGCTTTGGAGACAATTTATTGTCTTTCTAAGTAGATTTGACTTTTGCGCGACGTTTATGGTGAGCACCTTTACATGAACCAAAGCAGTGCAAAATCGAAACGAGCCATACACGCTGGTGGGTTGAGTATGTTTCCGACCTCAACATGAAGATAGTAGCACTAGTAAATGAAAGCTGGTGAATTTGGTCGGTAAGTGTTTTTGTGAACATGGAAAAACTCGGGTTTCGAGGTGTCGTTTACAGTTTGTTTTTCAAAGGCCACAACAGACACAACAGATGCGTTGCACCCTGCGTATGGAAACTCTAAACCATTATTTACCACTGTGAAATGTTGGGTAGCTGGGGACGGTGATCGTCCTTCTGAACGACCAAAAGCTGCTACCCTCGTAGAATAACAATTATCTGATGTTTTAACTTCCAATAGTGGTAAAGTCAACGCGGTCAGTAGAAGATGTGCTTGTTTCATATTCATAATGGTTTTTTTTAATCTTAGAAGAACGGACTGGGCCGTATTTATTAAATTTAATTAACAGTTGTCTTAATCTAACTTAACAAGATTATCGTAATCAATGTGTGGCATTTCCTCCACTTTAGAATGGCCTTATCCCGGGCTAGCTCGGCTATATTCATAATGGTAATTTATTATAAAAGAATTACACTACGAAACCAGTCGAAGTACTCGAATTAATCTACCAAGTCTGTTTTCAATAGCATAGATTTACAGGAAAATATTGGGTTTTGAAACAAGAATTTAACCTGGAGCTTATTAGTAGTTATTTTCAGAAAGCCGTTTATAATTTACTATTAAAAAATACCTAATTTTTGTATGCAATTTATGCAAGCTTCCTTTGGCGGATGGGGATCAATGAGAAATTTGCATCACTAATCACCCTACTAGAAAACCTTCATCTCCTTACTACTGCACGGTTCTTTTACTCCGCCAAACGTTAGTTCCCACAGGCGGCGCGTTTTTTTGTTTTCCTTCGATGGTTTGCCTAACAAAGCTAACCCTGATACCCGCTTTCCAAACCAACCGTGGCTGGTTTTTTTCTGGAGTGCGCCCAATCCACCGATTCCATCACGCAAGAAGGTGGCGAAAAAAAAAGTGGCCCCGCAACGCAGAGCGAAACCCGTCCGGCACAGGGGATTGCTCCGAAAAAATAATGTTGCTGCTACTCAAACCCACCCCGAAGTAACTATTGATTATGTGGAGCATGAAAGTACTCGTTAGAGGGAATCGTTTTATGCAATTCTTTTTTTCTTTTCTCTCCAAAAGGCACTCCAAAGGGCATGCAAATTGTAGGAAACAAAAACTGCTGCACGGGGTCTATGCTCACCGTGCGACCGACGCACGCACGGGCCCAGTGATTACTCGCGAGCGCACGGTGCACCGTGTATGCACTTTTTGCCTCGAATTTGGCCCGCACTCAAAGCTCAGTAACATGACATCATGGGCCGTCAATCGCCGTCACTGTGTGGTGAGCCTTCGCTTCATCGCCTGTGGTTTGTTGTGGTGGCCGTACGCCAAAGCCCACACGTGACGCGAACCCTCTCGGGAGCGGGATTAGAGAACGTGCGCCAGCCGGCGTGTAACGGCACAAATTGTAAAATGTCAAGCCCATTTACATGCTGCGCCGTTGCGTGTTGCGGCCACCTCGGCCACCCTGCCACTGGGGGTCGTCGTGAGGTGAGACAACTGCAACTGCCTCGCGTTAGTCATGCCCGGCCAAAGGTCACGGCAAACGAACATTTCAATCATCCCGTACGGCGCCCCCCGGGTGCAACCACGTGTTGGAGGTCGCGCGCTGCTCCGGAGTCGGTGGTTCGAAAATTCGGCTCCACTTGTAGTGGAGCCATAAAATTACATTTCATACCCTCGTTTGGCAACCCATTAACCAGTGCCACTTTGTGGGCCCACCAATTCACACCTTTTGTTTTACTGCCCGCAGACCAACAGCACCCCGCGATTAACTTTGGGACTAGGCGTTTGGGGCCTTTTTTTTGCGCATCCTCCAGCCCAAAAAGTTATCTTAACGACCCGAACAGAACATGGCCACCCGGCGTAGGCTCGGCACGAGATGGGATTATGGGCGTATAATCTACGTTACCGGCTGTTGTCGGGTCGGCGTTCTAGAACTTTGATTCAATTTGTTATCCTCAAACCACTATTGATCCGGTCGGTGGTCGTTGACAGGAAACGAAACCGCAGAAAAAGTCGATCGAAAAGTAATACCCCTAACCTCAAACCAGCTCGGCGGGTGCGGTGCGGTATGTGCGGCTGAAGGCAGGCCCTTGCGAGATGGTAATCAGTGAGACAAGTTGTTTCTTTCCACTTGCACCCACAGGTGACCTTTTGCGCCGTGGCATGTCGATTATCGGCACCAAACTAACCGTCGAGATCGATCGCCGGATCAATCGCCGGCAGCCAGACAGAATCGCCGAGGAACCCAAATTAGCGCGGGGATGAGACCGGCGACCGAGGGGGCCGGCGTTCGTTAAGGGACCAGAAAGTGACATTTGCGGTGACAGTGATTCGATCGGCCGGCGGCCAGCTGACAGCTGATTGATTTGTTTCTACCGTCACTCGATTGCTCTCTGCTCTGGTTGTCCTGGTTTGGCTTTGGGCAACGCCCTTATGCCAGCTCTCTGGGTGCTTGGTGACAAGGGGTGTGACCACCCGGTAAGCGCCACCCAGTGGCCAAAAATAAGTGGCACAATTTATGACATACAAAATGGGGAATAATTCATAAGTTTCGCCACGGCGACGGCGAACCCCAAAGCGGAGTCCAAAGTTTATTTTGTCTTCGGTCAGGCGTCCGTCTCGGCTTCGGGGGCGCTTTTCAAGCAAACATAAAACTAAGCGGAAATAAATCATTCCGGTGCGTGCGAGATGAGTTTTATTAACCAGATCAAAAATAGTGGGTCTCCGGCACACAGACATTGCCAAGCGGAGCGTCGATTTGTCGGCGATGCAGTTTTCTCCCGATTCCTGTTCAAATATGAGCCACCCCATGGCTCGCAAAGCATGACCAGCATGAAGTTTGTGATAGACGAACATAAAACTATTTTTTTATTATACAAACAAGTGCTCGGTTTGAGGTACATTTGTATTAAATAAATATAGAAATTGCTAAACAATGTTTTCAAAATTTTTTCATGCTCTTCAGTAACAGATTAGCACCGTATCAATAAAAGCCTCCAATCAAATCATCTGGCGAATGAATGAATGACTGTAATTGTTCAACAAACCAGCAAAAATGAAGAAGTCGGTAGTTTGATCTACAAGAGGATCACTTTGTGAATAGAAAGATTAAAAATTGAAATTGGTTTCGTACCCAATTTGGTCTAGCCATGGCCTAATACTTCATCAAATTGATTTATTGTAACTTTTTATGTTATCTTAAATTTTATTTTCGAATCAGCAATCTTATTTTGATCCTCAGCGTTGCTGCCCAATCTCTGCCTATTTCGCGATCACCAGTGTATCGCGAACGAAATATGTGCAAAAATAGACCAGGAAAAGAAGAGACTCCACCTGGACCAGGGCGGAAGCTGTGCGGTCGGGTGCGTGTACGCACATTTCGCTAGCGCATAGCTCTTTCCGCTTGCCGACGGTGGCGTCAAAACATTTTCAAAACATGATCTACCGCCGCGTCACCCTCTCTCCCTGTCGCCACCGGACATCGACACCGAAACGGAATCTGTCACCGTGCGTAAAAATAAATTTTGCCACCCATTTTTCGCCAGCACTAATTAATAATTTCGGACCCCAAACCCGTACCTTGCACCGACCGGCAGGACCTATTAGACCGTTTTTCGCCCTGCGCGAAAGGTGTTACATCCGGTGAGCAAAACCCCCATCCCGCCTAAGATGTTGCCGCGCGCCGAAAGACACAACATTTCCCGCGTGTCCCTCGCTAAACACGTCGTCGTCGTCGTCGTCGAGGATTAGATCGGCTTTGTAAGACGATTTGGAGCGGTGCCCACGTTTTGGCCGCGGGATGTCGGAATGTTCGTTGACACATTGCTAACATGGTCTTGTGCCTCCGGCCGTGTATGTGTGCACCAAAAACAAACATCTAATCCTTTCCACGTGTCGTACAGCGACCAGAACATGGAACGTGGCGCTCACGGTGCGTCTCCTGTTGGGCAATTCTGTTCGCTGAAACGTCGTCGACAACGCAACGAAAATGTTGTCGAACTTCGGCCATTCGAATGTTTTATTTCCCAATTAATTCTACAAATTTGAAATCATTCCTTTTGCGTGACACAGCCGACCGACAGACACCGATCGGCAAGTACGACAAACTGCCGTTTAAAGGTTCTTACACGCTTCGAATAAAACAAAACACCCCAACAACGGCGAGACACACTCTGAGAGGGCCTGAAACCCGGGAACCATTTCGCAAACGCGAAAAGCCCTCCAACCCAAGCGACATAAAAAAAAAAACGCAAAGTGCGTTCCCGAAACGATCGTGTTTACAAATAGATTTTACGAGCACGTTAACCAAGTCCGAGCAGGTTTCGGGTGGATTGTAGGGTTTTATTTCCTCGTTTTTAGTACTGCGGCAACGTGGTCAGCTCGCTGAATGAAGTGACGCGTACGCAAGAGGCCACTTTTCTCTTTCTTCGCGACCATTCGTTCCACGCCAACACCCGACCCGATGGAGAAGCTCCACACTCTGGTCCAGATAGTTGGCCCTAGCTAAAGTGGGGGTCGGGGGACTACGCGACATTAGATGGGAAGCGGGTCATTAGGCGGATCCACCGTTTTGGGCAAATTTCACGTGATCTGACACCACGCCATAACGCCTGCGCCACCCGATGGATGGGCAGAAAATGAGATGATGGACGTGGGGCAATGACCATCGTTTGGCCACCCCACTACACCGCCTAGATGTCAATCCGTGCCGTGGAATGGAGCACCCGAAGTGGAGCGCCCCGGGAGTGACGAAATTTTGAAATGGAATTCCATTCCACGGGAGCGGCCAGGGTTGTTTGGGTTGAGGCCGCCGACGGCGCGGGCGACCGTGTCCGGTGGACGGAGCACTAATTAAACCCCATGGGTACCATGGTTTTCAACCACCGGCTGCATAGCATTAGCTGTATTGCTGATTGCAAAGTATGTTTTAATGAAATGAATGTCGAGTGGAATTTGCGGACTCCGAAGCCGAAACTCTCCCACAACCGCAAGTTCAGTTGACGTTGGAGATTGTGGATCCGCCATTGTTGGAAGCCGCCAGCCAAAAAGGGGACAGCTATTAAAATTAGTTTAATAATTAGTTTCGGAACCTGCGCAAGGCTTTGTTGAGTCGAGTATTATTGAAGCTCGTTGAACTGCCGGCAAATTATGAATGATTTTAGTACACAATTTAGTACACTTTTATCTAATTCTGCTTATGGAAGTATCTTTAAGATGTCACATCTTTAAGATAACATCCCCTGCCGGTCGGGGCTCAATGCCGCAGTTGCCGAGTTAGCGCGTCCTGTACGATCGTAACCATCGCTTGTGTTGTGGCAGCAAATTAGAACAAAGTACGGTTGGCTCACAACCGGCACCGGGCTACGTAAATCACTTCGAATGCCACTATGCCACAGAGGTGGCTCCAGAGGTGGCTCGCCCTTTTACTCTGGTGCCTGTCCACCAAAAACCACAAGCACATCTCCACAGTTTTTCTTCGCACCCAAAAACTGGAACCGCCGGGGCCGAATCGGACGGATCACCACGGGGTTTGCGGTACAGACGACGCCCGACGGCGGCCGGCGTCGTCTACAAATCCACTCGTCTATGCCGTGCCGTGCCGCCGGCGAATTAATCAACCGGTCAATAAATCTTCCGACGAGCTAACGGAGCAGCACCCGTAGCATGGCGTAGATTGAGCAGCAGCAGCTCCGTCTCGGGTGCATCAAGTGCACTGGGCGCTCGGTGTCGGCCCGTACATGATTGGCCCGTGTGGTTGTAAAACATCCCCTGCCTGTCCTCTGCGCTCCGCGAAGTCTACCTCTACCTCAATCCCCGTCAGCCGAGACGTCAATCTGGGAAGACGTGAGTGTCCATTACCAGTAGCCGAGCGTGGTGGCCGATGATGATGAGGATGATGAAAATTATGATCACCATGATAAGAGGACACACACAGGTTTTGCGCCTCATTCACCGGCGCTGAAAGTGGCACACCTAACGGGGCGCCCGATGTACTGGCCATTTTCGAAAACCCCTCCGAACCGAGGACAAAAAAAAACATTCGAAACACGATTAAAACACGCACGGCCACTTTTCACGTGTCTGTGTGTGTGTGTCTCTGGGTACGTGCGAAGATTGTAAAACCATCAACACCTGTGACGTGTCGTCGCTGGCATCGAAATGAAGAAGCATGTTTTAGGGGCCCGGTTGGTATCCGACAAGATCCAGACACCGAAGGAGGACACCACCAATAAAAACGAACCTTCCCGCAAAACAGCGTGTCGGTTCAAACGAAATAAAAACAGCCCCCGACTGGGACTGTGTGTGTGTGTGCCATCGACGGTGTGAGTGGAAAATCCACAAATGGAAGAGGATAAACGAATTTTCCGGAGAAACTTTCTCGCCGGTGAAAGTGAGCCAAGGACGATGACGCCGCGTGTGAAGACCGGAAGGTAGACCGGCGCAGGATGAGTGCGCAGGATTTGTTTGCAGGGCTTGCAGGGTACGGTTTTCCATCCCCGGCCAGGGATCACGACCCGCACCGAGACCGGGTTTTAAGTTGAAATCTAATTTTGAGTCTACAGTCTTTTTACGAGCTTCGCTGAGCGGTTACGAGTTGGCCCAACTACAAGTATGTATGTCTCCCGGCACCCGGCTCCCGGACAGTGTGTGCAGCTGCATCCAACGCACACACGTGTAGAGCGAGGTCGAATCATAACATCCCGAGCCCGGGTTCACGTACATTGTGGATTTTATGTTCCGACAGCCACATACACGTGGCTCCCGAACAACCCAACAACACCACGGCCCGACCGGATCGGTTACCGACCGGGCTTGGCAAGAGACAGGATTTTCAGGAGCGAACAGTTTAATTGCCTTCATAAAGCCTAGCTGCCGAGGTACATCGTCTCGCCCGAGCCCCAACATTATCCGAGGGGCGCCCAAAGTGCAGCGTTGTTGGTTGACGCTGGCGATCCATGTACTTAACGACCACACTCACGGATAGTGCTCTGGGTGGTGTGCACTAAAAAGACACCGAACGAACGGCAGATGTTACACGCAGACAGACCGAGGGAGCGTTAAGAGGGACTTTAAATTAAGCACCGCCAGAACCGGGGCTAGACTTGGCGCGAGCTTTGGCACTTATTAAAGCCCGGACCAAACTTTCCCGCTCACGAGGGTCACAAGACGTCGACGAATCTAACGACTAGCAGCCAAGCCAACATATCAATATCAAACGGTGCCGATACGGCCTGTCACGTCGCCGAACTCACGAAGCATGTTTCTACAAAGTTCTGACCCCCGCAGAAGGTCTGCCGCCCCGTCCAAACCGGGACCCCACACAATCGGCGTGGGTAATCATTTAACATTAGTGTCACTGTGAACATACTGTAACGGGTCCTTGTGCTACGAAAGTTTGCCAAAGTCCGCTCCGTGGCCAAAGGCCAATCGGCTTGGCAAAATTTTTCGCCGTCACGATCCGTCGGCCGGAGCACTGATCGAAGCATTAGGAATTGTGTATATTTACGACCAATCTGTTTCGCATATCGTAAACATTTATGCACTCGCCGATGCCGGCGTACCGACGGCCTTCGATGTTACGGAGGATTTGGCTTGGCTTTTGCTTTCGTCGTCGCCGTCGTCGTCGTGGTCTTCGCCGTGATCGCGCGCCGAAGATAGCCGGCGGATGCCTTTTAAGGCGTTGCTGGCGTGGCCATCGCGTAAGCCCTCGACGGGCCGGGCTCGATACACGCATTAATGGACCTTTAATGCGACTTCGTCAAGCGAGATAAATAGCACCGGAGTCACAGAGAGAGTGAGAGAGAGAGAGAGTGCCCGCGGGAAAACAATCGAGCCACCCGAAAGGGTGACCGCGTTTGGCCGGAAGGAGCCGAGCATTGTAATGCTGGTTGGTTGCCGTGATCAATCGTATCGGTGGCCCAGTTCCAGTGCTTTTGTCACCCGTCCGTCGCATCGATCGATGGGCGGCCCGCTTTACGATCCTGCGAATCCGGTCTGGCGACACGCTTTTATGCGCGCTGTCTCTGTGTGTGTGTAGACAATGCACTGTGCATCCCCGACCTCGGCCCGAAGGGGTGCACATATTAAACCATTACCATCTTTGCATCTTTCGGATAACTTTCAGATTGATAGTCTCTTTCTCGGTGCGGTCCCCAAAGGCAATTCAAGGCCCGCCCGGCCAGTGGCCGAGCATAAGTGAATAGTGTTGTCAGTAACGATGCCAATTACTGACCTAAACGAGGCACCTTCGGGTATTGTGTGTCTCGTCGTCAAAAGATTTCAATAAAAGCGCCACGCTCACCCTGCGGGTGTACTGAACGCATACCAACGTATGTGAGCCCGCTTCGGGGGACGCTTCAGTAGTCCCGTCTTTGGCCATGCAAAGCATTATCCTGCGATTCATCATCCAACAATTGAGCGGTTGGTGAGATTATTTTTAAAATATCCACCGTCAAGCTTCTTTTGTGGAGAACCTTGACTTGCTTAATCTCTTCGCCAGCGACAACGCGCTTCACGGCCACGGATCAACCGCGGGTGGGATTCTTCTTCTTCTTCTTATTTGGCTCTACAACCGCTGCGCGGTCTTGGCCTGCACCAGAGACAATGTTAATCTCTGGTGCTCTCTCTAACATTTCATTTTTTACGGGCGGGATTGTTAGCCCCGCGCCAATCCCCCCGCGCCCCGCGGGTGGGATTCTTAAAAGCAATAAAACGCATGATTTCCTACCGGAACCGGGCCGTCGCATCAACAGTTTGTTGATACACAACAATGTTCGCGGCGGCGAAGTCTGTAAAATGTTGGCCACAAGAAAAGCCCAAGAAAAGAATAAATCATTTCCTCGGTTGCTCCGTGGAGGACCTCTAGGACCTTTGCCGCCGGTTCGTGTAATCCCCCGGAAAGTCGCTTCTCGCCGAGGCCCAAACAACGGCCGAACGGTAAGCATTTGCGAAGAGGATTCGGTTCTTCGCGATTTGGGTGGCGCAAGAAATGATTCGACGCTTTCGACATCAGCCGGCCAGGAAAACGTCAATTTGCTATTGCCACACGCCAATTGTTGCGCACACGGCAGAAGGCAGTAGATGGAAATGGAAAACTCCGGGAGCCGGAGCCAACACGGATGACGCAGAAAGAATCCTCCCGATGGTGTTCGGCTAATGCATTGGCAATGTTCGGTGTACGTGACGCAGGCAATAGAGTTAGCCAACCACGCTGTTGGCAAATGCGTTGCTAGTAGTGGATTCCCCAAACGAAGCCCTTTGAGTTGGCTCCGTGCTCCATCACAATGCATTAACAAACTTCCGCCATTTCCGGGTTATCTGCTAACACAATTGCTGCCTAACAAAACGGCAAAAAGGCATCGAGATGGATCGCCCGCCTTGAAGCCAATGTCATCCGACCAACCACCTAAACATCATCAGCCCGCACACGCACAACATCGCCAGCCATCCAGCCGGTTGGCCGTAATGAGCTAAGTGCAACCGATAATAAAGCCAGCAAACTGCAGCCACTATTGACACATCACCTCTATTGAGGCGCTGGAAAAAAACTGGAAATGGCGTCTTCCAGTAGCGAGCCCACTTTGGTCACCGAACGAGTTTCATAAAGGGGACCCAGGATCCTGTGGGACGCGGCGTGACGAACGCGCCAGCTCTTGGCACCCCCAGATCCCCACACGCGCTCGGCCATCCTCGATAATGAGCCCTCATGAGCACCTTAACGGTGCGAAAAGTGGAAGCATTAGATAAATGCATGGCCACGGCACGGCACACGGCCGGCTGGCTATGGGATTG
Organism: Anopheles cruzii; assembly: GCF_943734635.1. NCBI lineage: Eukaryota > Metazoa > Arthropoda > Insecta > Diptera > Culicidae > Anopheles > Anopheles cruzii. The sequence goes on along the minus strand of NC_069145.1, from coordinate 69,538,672 downwards.
GTAAACGACTGTAATTGAGGTAAATCGAGCCTGGCACGGGGACCATTTTACGACTTTTTAATGCCAGCCCGGCAGCACGGCAGCGCGAGCTCCTGCACATACTTTCTCGCCGTGGTCCGGTTTCTTTTTTTCTCCATATACACAGTGCAATTGCGGATCGCAGGCCGAACACTGCAACGCCGTGGAGCAGGTCCCCGTTTTGGGTGCAATTAAAGACCAGCTCGCGCAGCTCGCCTCGCTCGAGACTCGGATGGCTCGGCTTCAATCTGCCAACCGCTAATGGAACATGTTAGCGATGCTATAAATTATAATCCACGCTGGTATTGGCGGTGCCCCTAGACCCCTTTAGCTTGATTCGTTTAATGATTTCCATAATTCAATTATTGTGCCAATAGATGCGATTCGCTGACATGGATACCCATGGGCACCCTAATGGGCGCCGACCGCCGTATTTGGAGTTCCAATTAAACTTGCATTTTTATAGCAAGTATACCTTGTAACAGTCAAGTGTGGAAGAAACATAACAGCGGCCACCGGTTTGTTGCGCGTAATCGAGAATCCCAATCAAGCACATTCGCACGCACGATATCCGGGTTAGCACCAGGATACGCGGAACCACGTTCCGGGAATTGTTGATTAAGAAGTAACACAAAATATGCATGAAGAAAGCGTCTTCAGCCCATCAACGGCTAAAGTTTAAGGCCGCTTAATGCCGCGCTCGAGGCAGAAGTTGGAGATAAAGAAAAACTTGGTGCCTGGTGAAGAGAAAATCGAAAAAAAGTATCGTAAAGGATACGGAACCCAACCGAAAAGGGGTCCGGGACGGAATGTACATCGCGGACTGTGTGCGGCAAAAAGTCGTTTAGAAGTTTGAAAATAAATTTTCCACAGTTTTGCGGGTTTTGCAAAACGCCAAGTCAGTCTCGAGGCGGGCGTTGCGTTGCCTTTTCCGCAACGCTGTCCGAAACATCCTCAAAAAACACTTGCCACAAGTTGGCCATTTTTCCCCGGCGTTTTTCGTTCCGATTAATCCAGCAACAGATAGTTCCTACGTCACGCTCACGGTGATTGTTCTGAAATTGAACAAGCAAAGCCGCTTACGGCCACTTGCGGTCACTCTTGAAGAGTGTAGGGGCCTAGCTTAACCCCAGCAAACGTCTGGTCATCCCAGCACGGAACCGTTCCCGTGCACCTGCAACACTTCTTTCTTAACGCACATCTTTCACTCATCATCCGCTCATCGCACACACGGGGCGGGTTTATCGTTTTCCACCCGTAATTAAATTTGAAGCTCCGCCACGGCGCTAATTTATAGTTTTTCTTTGGTCTAAAAATACACCGAAAGCCGGGTAAAATAGCAAAACACGAGCTCCGTGTATGGGCGCCGACGGGCAAGCAACTCGCACCGCAACTACACCAACCTCTAGTAATCTGCGAGCACCTTGAGGAAACACTCGTTCCGTGCCGCTCACTCTATCCCGCGCGCTCTCTCTCACTGCCACTAGAACCACAATTAAAGAGGAACATAAAATAAAGTAGCCGGAAAAAGCGGTGGGAAAAACGGAAAAACCGCACAGCAACCGCAACCAGTGTCGTAGGGAAACTCACGGCACCGGTCCGGACCTGGGCGAGCTATTCATCCGGCCACCACCGGGCTCTCGGAACATGCTCAATGATCCACTGATTTACGCTTCGTTTGTTGCCACCTTTTTTCGTGCCACACTGCATCCCCCGGGGGCAGTTGATCTAAGGGCCGGGCTTTGGGCCGACTGCGGCTCAATCATCTTTCCCCGGGCCCGGTGGTCCAGCGACGGATTAAGGAGCAAAGATCAACAGCAAACCCAGCACCGCAATCCACAACATCCGGGTCCGGCTCCGGGTCGTTAGTACGGAAGCACTTCATCGGGAGCAGGGTCGGGAGCGTTAATTTAGCCCTTAGAGGTGCGACTTGCCACGATATTTTAGTACCGCAACCGGGCCGAGATGGGCGAGAATTTATCGCAAAAGTGCAGCCAAAGTGTCACGAAGGCGGGCGGGCATTAAAGGTCTTAAGTGATCTGCGATTTAATTTGTGTTCTGTTTGTTTGTTTGTAAACTTTTGACGGCACTATTTACACAACACATGACTGCGCTGCGCTTATCCAAAGCGACTTGGCCCGGAGGGGCTGAGCTTAAATAACATAAATTCAGGAACAATAATACACACTCAGCCGAGTGTGACACGTAATTGTACTTTATGAAGTGATTTATTTCGTGGCCATAGAAAGCAATCACACCACACTCAACGAACCGTGCATGTTGAGCAAGAGATCCTTCCCCGCATAAAACGCAAACCCCATTTCGCCATCGCCCCCCAAAAAGCACCATTTTAATGATTTATTTTTCTTGAAAATTTAGTATGTCGTGGTTTTATGTCTTCCCTCCGGTTGCATTACTACATTAACGACCTCCCGGCCCGGGCACCTACTTTCGACACGGACCGCATAATGCAACGCCACGCCAGCCCACGAGACCGAGCCGGGCTCGGGCTGTTAATTTTCTTCGAGCACTCGCTTCGTGGCGTTGCACTGGCCCACATTTTCTCCGATGCAGCGCGCCGCCGATGGGACGGGAAAATTAAAATTCTTCACTACCCCGGGATTTTTCCCACCCCCGGGGGGAGCCGAAATGGGTGTCGGCGGTGCCAGCGGCGAAATGCCAGCTACGACCAAGGGTACATCGGTTGAACCGGTCTCTGGGTAGTACGGTTCATCGTCGAAAAAAGCGGCGTCGAACGCACTTGTTGCCGTTATCGTCCTGCTCCGGCCAAACTATTTGCGAGAATGGCACCGGCAGAGCGTGATTCCGTACGGCAAAGTCCCGGACGCTTCGTTGAGCGTCACTGTGTGTGTGCGCGAAGTAATTAATTTTTGGAACCAAATGCAAAACGGTGCATCCTCGACAGCCGGAGTCGACCGACCGACCGAGCGAGTGCCCGGGTCAGCCATTGGCCATGGTTCAGTTAATTTTAAAACAAACACAATCGATCTACATCACGATCGGCGCCAAGAGGGCCCAAAATCGCTAAATGGCATCAACGGCAGCAGCAGCAGCAGCAGAGTCACAAGCCCTGGCGTCATGGCTCCCGACGGGGCGTCGTAAATTTTCCATTTTCCACCTCCACTCATCGGGTCCGTTCGGTCCGAAGGACTCTCCCGGGGGCTGCAGCTCACCCAGTGCGCCCTAGCGCGAGGGGAATGAACACATTATTTATCCCTCCTTTCCCGACCGGAGACGGGTCGGTTCCGCGGGTCGAACCGACCGCGATCCCTGCCGTCGATGGCCTTCAACGCCTTGACAATGAAAAGCGTGATGCTGTGAGGGGCCTCCGGTTGTTTTTTTCCTTCACCGGTCGTTATGCGTCTCGAATTTCCCCGAAGTAGGTTCACCTAAAACAAAACACACATGCACAGAGGGCACCGGATCCCGGCAGGTAAGTTGCAGTTTCACAGCCAGGGTCAGTGCATTCGCCCCCAGGCGCGAAGAAAAGTCGTCTCGCCTTCGGGGGATGGTTTTCCGCGCCCGCCCGCGTCCGAGGGTAATAATAACACAGTGGCAACGGCCGCACCAGGAGCAGCACCAGCAACCGAACTTGGTTGCGAGAAAAGAGTTAAATTGAAACATCTGCCCGGAGCGAGTGCATGCTTAATGTGAAACCGCGACGACGCATTCCGAAGATCGGGGCAGATGGACGGATGGACCCGGACCCCGGCCATAATTCACCGGACGAAGCAAAAATAAACTACCGTACAAGATGTAATGCACTTTTGAATCGTCTAGTCCGTGTAAATAAACCGCAATAGTTGCGGCAGGCTAGTCAGGGAGATGCAGCTGATCGATGGCTTGCGTGGTGGATCTCTTGCGTGGTGTAATTGGTTGATCGCGAATTATCAAATAAATGTCCAATTGAGGTTTGAAAATAAATATTATGGCACGGTGCGTCACAAAGAGGTACTGATGCTGTTCGTAAAGAGAACGAATAATACAAGTGTTTTGATATTCAATGTGTGTGCTACTTAATGAAAGTATCACCCTCCTATACTAAATGGTATTGGCTCAATTCCATCTCTTAATTCTAATCACATACTTGGTCAGAGGATCGTGTAAGTGTAAATATAGTATCACAAAGAATTGGGTGCGAAACAAGAATTATCCAGTGAGATGGACTCAGTTCAATGCAATCTGGACGACTCTGACCATCCGACGATTTAACGTTTGCAGAAATCGGGCTCTAGAAATGTCTTCTTTAATTTTTTATGATGAAATCATCAAGTCTTTCCGATACCTTGAGGAATCATCCATTAACAGTACCGATCAGCTTCTATCGTTTCTGTGCAACCCTGTCAAGACGAGGTAGGGTGGCAAAGCCCTACGCTTGTAGACTTAGCCTTCTTCATAGGCTTAGCCTAATCTTTTAACACGTCAACCATAAGTAAACATTCTTTTGAAAGTTAAAAATTTAAATCAAACCCAGTGTGCCGTCAGCATCGATCACAGTAAGCGTGTCGATCCATCAAGAAAACCTAACCTTCAATCGCACAGTACCATCCGTCAAACAGAGCGTGTTCTTCCGCCACCATAGGAGGCACTGACTGGCCGCACATATTCAAATGCGTTCTTAATGTGCACGATCTGTGCGCCATCCAGCGTGACGTGTGCACGAAAGGTGCGGCCCGCCGTGTTATCGTTGCCCTCGGCCAGGAGGCGTGTCCTCTCCGTGGGCCCATCTTTGCTCCGCTCAGGTGTACGCCCGGTCCCTCGGCCGGGTATGATAAATGTTTGTGGCCTTTTCGGGAGCGTTCAATGGCACCCTTCAATGCCCTTCATTAGTCGGCCGGCCGGCTTTCGGAGAGCGTCCTTCGTGGAGCGTTGCGCAGAACCGAACAATAGTCAAATGTGATTAATGGAAACCACTTCTCCAAGCGAGTGAGTGGTCCTTCGGGCGCCACATATCGGTGATCTTGGCCACGAGTTTCGTTGGACCACCTTCAGCCCCTTTCGGACCACCAGCCACGTGAGGTGGGTGTCCAGACCAAAACGTCCCCCCCGGCTTCCCGATTTGGCAACGCGGGTCAGGGTCCTTGCTGGTGCGCGTCATCGAACATCGCCGTCGCGACCGAAGATGATCTTCTTTGCACGGGCACTTAACTAATCACGCGCAATCACGGGCCACGCACGAACGGTCCTTCACCGACGACACCTTCACCAACCCGACCCGAGAGCCTAAACAATGATTAATTAATGGCCACCAGCAGAGCCGATGGCAAACTTTTCGCCCGTGGAACACCTTTTAGCGTGCGTGATGATGCGTCCCGGCGTGAGTTGGCGAATTGGCGGCCAAACCGGTGACACCAGCCAGCCAGAGGGTAGCTGGAGGGACGCGCGGGGTGGAATGACTTTTCACACCACGATAAATTTCCACAATGTCAGCGCAATGACAAGTGCGCTCAGGAAAAGGGGATTAGATAATTTTGCCCCTGAATGAATTATTCTGCCCGTTGATTAATGGGACCATTGGCCCGGGGCTGGGCCGGGCCGGAAACGGAACAGGGCGGAGTCGACGAGGTGGGAGGGCGTTTAATTGGCGTTGTAGGGGACGGCTAGAATCAAGGCTCGTGTCAGTGTGTCGATGACACCCCGAACATGGGAAGATTTTTCACACTCGATTTAATTCGATAGCCAGTCACGGCCGACAAAGGTCTGCACAGGTCTTCGGCCGACACTTTTAGCACATCAGCTTGTGTAAAGTAACTTACGATTGAACTATGCAAGTTCTAAGCAAATTTTTTACCAACTTATAATTCCCGTGTAGATCAAACTTTTATGATTAGAAAAATACACCAAAGTGTTCTTAAAACCATTTTTATAGTATAAAGTACAAATGATTCAGATTCTGTTAAAGAATTGCAGACACTTTTCCTGTTATACTCTTATCGATCTTATCTGTTCTTCGTTTTCCTTTTCAAATACTGTCTCCTACATAGGCCATAGGCCTCCTGTTTGGCTTAATTGTTTTAAACAAATTTTAGTATTGGAACGGAAAGAGCCGCAACAAATTAAAGTTTTGCACTGACGTCTTTCGCAAAGAGAAACCGTTCAATCGGTGCAGCGTGACGGATGATGTATGATGTACAGAGGAGCCATTAACATAATTAAATAATTTGCAAACAGTTGCATTTCGGCATCGACAATCGTTTCTCGAGAGAGTTTAGTGCGTATGACTATCAAATCCATATAAACCACGATCGCAATGGCGCTAAGCCAGACGTAGCTCTACCACAAAAAAGAAGATCTTATGCCACAACGCTTATAAAGATCTTAGCCACAACGCTGACACTAGTTTACTGTCGACATTCTAAGAAACATTATTTATTTTTAGCAGAGGCTTCTGGAGGGTCCTTTTCGTGGAGTTCTATCTTTAACATCAATCCAACATGAATCCCAGCATAATTAACCGCCAATTCTGGTAGTCAAAAGGGTGACACCCAGAGAGAGCCGCCGTCAGTACATAGCGAACCACTAGACGTCACTCGGCGGCGCCGGTTTGCCTTTAATTAACCTTCTCCCTTTTCTTCGGTGCGCAATACGCGAAAACGCATCCAAAATTGCATCGCAATCGCCAACACCCAAAAGGTCCGCCGCGCGCCGGGAAAACTTCTTTTGAATGTTACCCAAACAAAAACCAGAAGCCAGCCATTCGCAAAAACGCCAAAAACCCTGTTGCCGTTCGCCGAAATGGGGCCACCGTAAAGGGCACCACAAGCCAGCGGCGATGGAACGAAGCTATTATGAATGAAAACATTCTTTCGCTCCGGCTTGCAGGCGCATCCGCCGCTGCACCGTGCGATCCCAGTCACGTTGCATAATGAGGCAGAAAAGTGAGGATAATTAATTATGCGCCAGCACCAGAAGGCCCCGCAATGGGAAAGGGTAGCAAAAGTTGGGAGTTGGAAAAACATAGACTCCCGTTCAACCGAGAAAAAAAGAAAACAATAATAAACCGTTGACACCGCGTACGTCCCTTTGCTTCACGGTGACCCGCGGGGCGCCCACGAAACGGTACGCTAATAAAGTTGATACACACCCGCCCGGAAAAGTGGAGTGGATGCATCAAGCGGGGCCGGAAAAACGCCAAGTGGAAAACTTTTAGCCAAAGAACCCCGGGGAAACCGGGCACCGGGCACACACACGATCGCCTTCCTTCCGTAGTCCTCTCCCCCGGGGGGCCCCTTAACCGGAACTGGAGGAACTCCCCACCGGGCAAATCTTCTCAAACTTTCACCATCTTTCGGGTCTTGTTAGCCGCGTGTTGCCACATATAGAGAGAACACGCTCCTAGTGCGTACTGTTGTCTTTTCTTTCTATGTTGTCGTCCTTGTCTGTCTGTCTGCGTGCGTGTATGTGTGTTTTGTTTCAAAATGTCGCCCTACTTTCGAACTGGTGGCGACGACTCAAGTGGCCCGGCCGAGCCCGAAAGACGTTTGAAGTGTTTGATTTAAATCTTCCCCGACCGACCGACGGGGAACTGGCGACGTCCGTCCGTGGATTCAAAATACGTTGGAAGATGGCCGTGGCCCCAGCGGAATCTTAGAACCCAAAACGGCACGTCGGCGTGGGGTGGGGTGGGCGCCGGGTGAAAAGAAAAACTAGAGACGCACCGAAATCTTGATATGCTCGGCTGACTTTCCACAGTTCGCCCGAGTGTCTGGCCCGAGCTCCAGCGTCCGCAATTTGGCAAGATTTCCCGCACACATTATCCCGGCGGCCCGAGCGGGCGTTATTTTCCCAACGAATCACTCTCAGGATGGTTTATTTGTTTCTTGTGCTTTGTTAAGTTGGTGTTTCATTCTTTCCTCCTTTCGTTTTGCTTTTTTTGCTGTTTTGTTTTGTTGGCCGAGTGGCGTTACGGACGATTGGCGAAATATTTATAAATACGCAACTACTAAAAAGCAGCCCCCGCTACACGGGGCCACGGGCGGACGGCTGTGCTCCGTCGTCACGCACTTTAGTCACAGTCGCCGTTCTTCTTGGGACGTTCGCCGTGAATTTGTTTGCTTGCGCCGGAACGCAGTCGGTGGTGTTTACAAATAAAAACACATTTTATAAGCTAATGGCCCGTTTCCGGGTGCTGTCGGCGTGTGTGCCTTTGCAAGCAAGAGTGTCACCAGCCGAACCAGTGTAAAGTGGGGAAAATTTGCTCCGAAAATCAGCACTCGGGGAACAGAACAACGGCACCGAAGGCGGCTTTTCCGGCCCAGCAAATGGCCACTTCAGCGAACGAGCGTCACAATCGAGAAAACCGGGCACCGGACGAGAAAGTAGAAGAGTTTCCCTCGCTCCCGAAAACGAGCTGAGGTGTCCACTTCCGGACGAGTGACACATAAACAACTGTCAATCCGCGTTGCGTTGTTGGCTGATTGTTTCGTTATCGATGACCGCGAACATGGTACGATTTATGGCACACCGGAATCGATTTTCGTCGGTTGTTTCGTGGGTCGTAAAACAGGAAAAAAGTTGAAAACGAACCCCGGCCAATTCGCGCCATTTGTTGCGTACATTTTTATCGACATCGAAGGTTCGACGGCTAAGTATCCTATCAAAGGGCGATAAATTGTTTTGCGGATGCCCCAAATAATGACAATCTAATGCCTACACTTTCGAATAACATTTTACATTCTGCGGTAATACAATACCCTCCAGTTCTCCTCCGTCACCGTTACCCATAAAAAACAATCGCCAGGGGTCGCCCCAATGCAAACTGCACTTTCCAAGTGACCCATAAATCAATGGATTTTCGTCGCCCATTTGCATTCGGCCAGTCGGAACGATCGACCGATAAAAACTACCGAAAGAGCAAATAAATCCACCGGAGGGCAACGTGCAACTACAAAGCACTACCCCGGCACTCTAGTCCCTAATTCCCGCCCCGCTGGGGGTGGAGGGTTCGGATCATTAAAATACCATTAATCAAACGGGCCCAACAAAGCCCCCGGGGCAGGGCAGGCTGAAATCCGGAAAACCGGACTGCGGAAACCGCGATTCCGGGTGATGCAGGTAGATAAAATCGGGTCCCAACCGAACCCGGACGGCTGCCTGGAACAAAAAAGGGCAGAGCACAAGATAGTAAGGTGTAGTAATTCCCATTCTTCCGGTCGGCCCCCTTATCTAGGCGATAAAATTATCAATTTTCCAAACCAACCGCCCAACTACACGCCCCATTTGCGGTCACAAACCGAGCTCTCCGGCCACACAAAACTTACTCATAACAGTGGCGTTAGCCGGACAACCGGAACCAAGGCGAAGCGGGGACGAAAGTAAACAAACCAATAACCCATGGGCGCCCGGGCGGCCCCCGAACCGGAAGCAGGACGCGAGCCAAGCGCTCACTGGCCGTCACAACACTGGCGACACTAACCGCAAGGAGTCGGCCAGAGCAGAGAACAAATAAAAAGTGGGAGACAGAGAGAGAGCGCGCGGAAAGTGAAAAAGGCAAAAAGTGGGACAGGATGGTCGCCATGATATTTAAGTTTCCGTGCGCAGTGCCATTTCCGGTGTGCTGAAAGTTTTCTTTGTCGTCGCTTATTTTTCTTTCGCCTTTCGCCCCGGCCGCCGCCGATCGTTGTCGCCATTGTCGCGCGATGATGTCGTTCGGGTTCGGGTTTGTTTTTGATAGTTCGGAACTCGTTCGTTTTATTTGCTTTATTTTCTGCATCCTTGGCCACCATCGTCAGCGGGTCCACCGGCATCCTTGGCACGTCTTCCGGCACGGGACATCGCTCGGTGCGAAGGAAAATAGAATTTTCGCAGCCCATACGTGTGGTGTGTGTGCCCGTCGCCCATTTTTCCGGATGACAAAGTTCCCCCGGACCTGGCCCGGCATTCCATCGGGCCTCGGTGGCGGCTACGTGATTGTTGGGAATCTGGACCGTCCGGCTCGGGGAGGCTAATGCGTTGCTCCAACGCGTTGCCCCGGGAGCCCTGTGATGTGTTGCATGCTGCCACCGCTGGCGCTGTTAGTTTCCTGCAAGCCATGTCCTGTTGGTGTCCCGGTTTTTTTTTTTCGGGCTGGCCTGGCGCAAAAGTGGAGCATCCGCTCGGAAGTACATTCATCGCCAAGACCATCGCCAAGGGTATCGGTAGCGCCCAAGAAGCGGCGATAAACAGACATCGAGCTTATGTCGATTCGGTAACGAAAACGCAAACAAGGATTCGGCCACGACACGGCCAGTAACGAGCAATCGGACGGCTTGCAGGGTAAAGTTGTACCGTTCCGGAAGGCCTCAAGGAAGGGCTCACAAGTAGCGCAGCGATCGGCAGTTTGACCGGTCTTTAGGGTGACCCTCTTTGTCCTTGCGTGGCGAGAAGGTTTGGACCATTGAATCAAGAATTTGTCGTAGATTAATCGAATGATTGATAATTATTAGCGCGTGGCCGTGCCGTTTGAATAACTTTCCGCTGACGAAGCGGAATACGAATGTCTCGTTGACTTCTAACGAGTGGCAAGTTTTGCCAAGCGAGCATCCCTATCGAAAGGAGCGACTTTTATGGCCATGAGTGTCGCAATTCTATGTTGTACTATGTGTTCGATTCAATAGATTCATTTTTGTTCCTGCAGCAGATATATATTTTCGACATGCCATTGCTTTACTTTACTTTACGCTACTTTAATTACTAAAACTTTCCCCAAAATATTGTGGTTTTTAAATAATTTTAATCTGCTTAACGCATAACAATTTATGCGAGGTACTCGTGCTGTCCATTACTATTTTGTGCATCTTTATAAAGGGTTCCAGCAAGTTGGCCAAAACTCAGGCACGTTCGCTACTGAGTAAACATGCCCCAAAAGGCCCCAAATTCCCACCAACAGCCCCCACATTTCCCAGCGTCGCCAAGCCGTTCCAAGTGGTGCAGAAAATTATTCGATTAGATGAAATATTAAGCATCTTAATTACTGTGGCTCACTTGCCGGTCCTCTCGGACGCATAAAAAGGCCTATATAATTAGTGGTAAACGATGATGGTTTCCTCCCGTGGCGGGCTGACAAATTTGAGCATAATAAAACCACCAGACAGCCGGAATATGGCCCTTTAATTACAAGCCTCCACCCAAAAGGATGGACCCCGGCGCGACCGACATAATACGCCCGACCTTTTTTTCCGTTTGGTACGTCTTCCTCACCAAAGAAGCGACCGACCTGGCACCGGAAGTGCAGCCGGTGTGTGAGCCGGCAAAGGTTTGTTGGGCCCCGGGATGGTTCACAGTGTGCCGGAAACCCTTTCTGGGGGGCGTTTTCCGTCGGGAGTTCCGCTCCGTGGCTGGAGCAAGTGTTGGTGGAAAGTTAATAAACGCCAACAAATGAAGTGGATATAGCCCGAAGTTAGTATTAGCCTTTTCACACGACGGAACAGCTCGGAGTGATAGTTAGACGGGCTTTTTGAAGCCTGCTGAGCGTGGCTGGCGTGGATGCATATTTTATGGAGGTGCTCCAAGGCAAAATGTGGCCCAGACCCCGCGGGGGCTTAACGGCAGTGGTAGTCCCGGGCCCGGCCAGCCAGCGTGTGCACGAAAGTAGGATGAAGTTTTAATAATTCAATCGCGTAAACTACTTTTACCTATTTACATACACCTCTCGTCTTTCATCATTTTACGAGCTACGATTATTTCCGTCTGGGTAACTTTAAATAGGACAAAATGATTCGAGTCGGTAGCGTATGAATAAATCGCATGCACTGTTCGTCCATATGGTACCCCGAATTTAACCATTTTTTGAGTTACACATTAACGCAAAGGGCTGTCAACCTACCTCACTTACTGACCGAAGATCCTTTTAAAACGCAACAGCAACACTGGACACTGCTTGATCAATTAGATTCATTCACTTGCGACTCCCGTTGGGTTACATTCGCCGCTTCAGACACTACACTACATCGGCACCGATCAACTGTTTCGATCAAAGGCACCATTGCGATCATTTTGGTCGCCACCAACAATTAACGAACACGCGGAAACATTAGCACACTCCGGTACAACTAATCGTTTAGTCGTTCGCTTAGCAACCCACCACGGTACATTCTCTTATGCACCAATGCTTACACCAGTGCTTACTTCGATGGTTTCGGTTCACCATTTTCGCGTTGCACCTTTGGAAAGAAGTCGAACTGAAACGAAGATGCACCGATGAGTTATCGGCTTGCCTTGCATCATCTCTCAATTTAGCCGGAATGGCGCGCGAATGACACGCGAACCGCGGCGCACGGTCGTGCATAAATTTATGTATAATTACGAGACACCAGTGGACTGGCCCCCCGGATGGGTCAGCCAAGCGATCTTGGTTCGCTTATCGTTCGCACACGCAAACCGGGTCTTCTCCGCGATGGTCTTCCCTCTGGTATGTCTTCGTTCGTGGCCGCGGCAGATTATTGATGAGTCCGGGAGGCACATTCATTTGCGTGCCTTCAAACGGGAGCCGCGTAACGAGGACGGACGGTGTCCGGTCCGATTTCTGACGGGTCGGTGAATTTATTTATTTTTACCACTGCCGATAAGGCGCAACATACAGCGCAACGGAGCGCGCCGGGACCAGGTGCACTGTGTTTTGGCACATTAATTTCTTCACCGACCGATCGGCCTGCCTCGGGTGCGTGGGATGGCCTCCCTCGCCGGAGTGGGCGGGAATCACGCGAAACGGATTTATACGACTTGATTGGGGATGTGATTTGATGATTTTATGACGCCGAAGATGGCAATTATAGCATCGAAACCATCATCATCATCAGCGTCTTCGGTTACGGTGCGGCTCGGTTTTATAGCCTCGCGTGCCGCGTGCTGTTTCCGGAACCCCGGGAACGGGCGTTTTCCGAAGAAATAAATTTCGAAATTATCCGGTCCATTAATTTGTTACCACTTTCACACACAGACGTACGCCTCCGTAGCATGGCGGTGGGTCCAACGTCCGAAGATCACAATCCGACGGTGGGTCGACTGTTCCCGGCGATAAAAAAAACGAATTTCTAGCTGGACGATGCGCCAGGACCAAGGCAGCGAAACTCCAAAGAACCCCTTTGCGGTCCCACCGGACCGGACCAAGATAGCGAGGCGAGGTCCCAGAATTTCCGGTTCACTTCCCACGAATCTGGCACCGGGCGACAAGATTTTTGCCAACTATGGAAACATTATTTTTATCGCCCGTTCGTGGCCGTCCCACCGGTGCCAGTACTGCCGCGTAGTCCCCCACCGTCATCATCGATGCGTCACCGTCGCCAAGTCCCGCCGTCCCGGGTGACTCTTTTTTCAGCCACTAACTTCACGAAGGTAGATCGCGCTCCACATAAGTGGAAAGTCGGGAAAAGGCTAGAGGCCGAGAGAAGACGGGGCGAACTGTGTAGCGCTTTGTGCCAGATTTGCCGTGGCATACCGGGACAATTGCAAATTTCAAGCACGACTAACGCCCGAGTTCACCGCGCGATGTGATGCTCGCAAAACGCTTAGCGGGGAACTTAGCGGCGCATAGCGGTTGACCTACTGCTTGCACTGGGATAACAGTGGAATATGTTTCTCAACTAAGTTAGGGGAGGCAAAAAAATCACGAATCAAGCATCCGGACCTGTATCTTGCGCTCGGGCAACGGATGCGATAGCGCTGGGTGCTGCGTACATCAGAGGTTCGAGCCAACAAATCAGTAACCTCCACTGCCGCCGCGACGATCGACCGACCGACCGACCGACCGACAACAACTTGGCGATACAACATTCCACGGTCAACCGAAACACTTGCTTGGGTAGACCCTCGGCAGGTCGCAGACGCACGGTCGACGTGCGTGCTGACACCGAAGTAACAGTAATAATAATAAGAACAGCAACAACCACTAGATACCCCATCATGCACGGTTCTCTCTCTCTCTCTCTCTGGCTCACTCTGTCCGCGCAGTGGCCCAGCGAGACCGCGGAGTACGAAAACTACGAAGCAAAAAACCAAAACTCGATCGAAATCACCCAGAGCACGACTTCGCCCAGGAGACTTCTGGTCGCGCGGGCACCACCGTTGCACGGTCGAAGAAGGAGAGCAACAGCAAGACGCGGCGGCAGCAGCAAAAAATGACTCCGAAAACCTTGCGTACCTTCCCTTCACTACGCTACACACGGCGTACACGGCGGAGCGCACGCATGCAAAACGCACCGCCGAAGGAGGCCGCGAACCACCGATCGTGAGAGAGATGGGGCCAACCAGCGGCAAACAAGCGACCACGCTACTCGTGCCCGCCGCCAAAGGATGCACCGGGCCGACGACGACGACCCAAAGTCTCCCGTGAGTCTGGCGGGCTGCAAGATCTAGCCGGTTCCTCCGCGCGAAGGACACTTCTACCGCCGTGGCTACCGTGCAGCCTATTTGGCGCGAGCTCCAAAATCACAGTCCGAACGGAACGCATGGAAAGGAACTTCAAAAGCACGGCACAACGGCAGCACAGCACAATCACCAGCGGCTAGGACGTCAGCATCGAGCTTGGAGTCTGTGTAGGGCGGCCAGCATGCACGCACGGACAAGGACACGCGAAAAGCACGAACCGCAGAGGAACTGCTCTGGTTGAAAGATCGAACGCAACTACTCGAACGAACGGTTTAGTGGTTAGTGGGACTAGTATTCGACTGTAGAAGCCGGCGAGCGCACCACTCACCGTTCGAACTCTGCCGTTGAGAGCTCGATCGAGTGCTTCTCCGTTTTTGATGTGGAGAGCGAGAAAATCACTGTCCGACAGAGAGAGAGATTGTAACGGATTGTAACGTTCTTCGTTTCAAAACCAAAGCAAGCCGGTAGATGTTATTTAATGGCCCTTCTGTAATAAAATTGTTCAAGGATTCGAACAAGAGAGAGAACGAGGGACCAAGAAAGCAAGTAATGTGAGAGAGAATATGTTGTACCGGTTGACGGGCATATGGAGCTTCAAACCCTTCCGACTGCACATCATCATGCGACCTACTCTTCTACCTTTTCACAATCGTACCCGAAACCGTACGCCCGAAACGATTGGGAAAATCACAAAACTTAAACACTCCGTCCAGCCGGTAAAACGTGGCTTCCGGAGCACGCTGCTGGCTGCGTACTTTCTCGTTCACTTCGTCGGGGAGAGGAACTCACGCTCACGATTCGCGCGCCGAACTTCGCGAACGTCGGCACGTTCGCGGAAACACGAAAAATCACATGGTACACCCGACGACGACAACCCTTTGGGGCTGGCTCCTCGGCGTTTGCTCGAGTTTCCATTCATATACCGGTTTGCCGATGGTGTCTCCCTTGCTTGGCCGCCCTCCGTCCCGCTCACGCCATCACGTGCGCGGCACACGCATCTCGGAACATCGGCTGGGTTGCGCTTATCGCGCTCCTTGTCGGCCGAGCGAAGTACACACACGCGAATTTGTAGACCTTATACGTTGGCCAAAGTGTGTCGTGTGACGGCAGCAGCTCGTTTCATTCATGCACCACACGCTCCACTATGTTCGCGCAGACAGGACGGATGCAAGGCCACATCATGTGATGACGCCTGTAACACCCTGACGAAACATTACCGCCAACTTTGAAGGATGTTCCGCACCGAAATGAGAGCACCGGAGGGCGATGGAACCGATAGAACTAGGGCACTGGGTTTTTTCGGTTGTCCGCACCAAAGTGGGCAAAAGCATCATTGTTTTGCATGCATGCGAGCTGTCGATTAACTGGTGGAGTTAGTTTTGGAACCTGTTACCTATCCTTTCAAAATTTAAATCCGCTGCACTTACGGTAGGTCGACAACACCACTAATGATCATTTTGCTGATCTACCTTGTACTAGCACTGGCCTTAATTTTCGATCCGCGATGATTCTTCCACCGTCGCCATTTGAACTGTGTCTAACGTGCACGAAATTTCGGGACATTCCATCAAGATTTCGGCTCACGGTCAGCACGGCCGCGTGGTGGCGGTGCTACCCTCAGCAACAATAACAACCGACAACACATCTGGCAACAACCGTGGGCCGTACTTTGTTGTGGAACCTCGCGTACGGCACCGAGATCCGCAACCTTCAGCCAGCCGCGCAATGACGAATGCCCGAACGTCACGACGGCCACGGTGTGGCGGGGCAAATGATCGCCTTTCACTCGTTAAGCCGTAGGCTCCATTCAACCTCTTCTCGGTGTCTCGGCCCGCCAGCTGACTCGCGCGCCTTTTGGTGAGCCGAGTTTGGTTCCCGCGCGTCACGTGGAGTCAGCAGCACCGCAGCGCGTGGCCCATTTGCGGTGCGGTAACACACTTCATCGACACTCGGATCGCATTCGATGATTCGGGTCTCGCAAAACTCAAGAGCCCACTGACCTACACCCGTGTGGAGGGTCCGGCACCGTCGTCGGTAACCTGTTTTCTCTTTCTCGGTGACTACATGGGGCGTCCGGCGCAAATATCGTACCAGCGCAACTTCTTGAGTTCATGATTGTTTATGGCATTACAACCAGTTACGTAATACCTCGATACCGTTCTGCCGGTTTTGTCACGCGGCACTATGTGGGGAAGCCATTAAGGTATTGACCAGTGACTGAAGGGGCAATTCAGTGTAACTGAGAGTGTTTAATGATTTATTTTGAAAAAATACACCCACCTCGATTCCACAATCTGTTCGCAGGCGATCGTGTGCCCTTCTGATCTTATTTGCTCTCGATCGAGAGAATTGTGGCGTCTGACGTAACACGGTATCAGCACTATTTGGAACTTCCTTCTCCTGAGGCCTGTACCTTGATATGGTTCGATGCGCCACCCGCATATGCTCGACATCCGGCAACTGGACTTTATCGCGCCACTGGAATCTACGCTTAAAATCCTTCCACCCACCCTTCCATGAACTTGTGGCCCCTCTCGCACGGGGTTACGGGGTTGTTTCGGTTCCCCTCCACTAATTTCAGCGGTCGTCCTGGTTCAAGAACGGCACCCCAAGCGTGCTTCCCTGCGCGGTTTGCCGAAGGTTTCGATCGATGAGTAATTCTACCGCGCGCCGGCTGCGTACTTGACGAACGCGTGTGCTCGTTGCGTGGCCGTTTGATGTCCCTCTGTCTCCCCACCCCGCCAGTGCCACACAGGGGCACGGGTAGGGCGCATTTGAATTTTATTAATTTGCATGTAAAGTGTGTACATTCCGCGTGGGGCCGGAGGCGGAGCACTACCGCACACACGGTGAAGGTTGGCCGAATATGATGGGGAAAACCGTACACCAACCAGACCACCACGGCAGTTGCAATCGCAAAATGTTAAACCATTTTTTGCATATTAATTTTGCTCCATAGAGTTGAATTTATTATTTTACAGCAATTAGGGGACAGTTTTCAAAATTGGTTGATAGTTGGACTATGGATCTGTGGACATTCTTGGGTTCTTTCTGTATTGAATAACGATGGAGTAACTCATCATCATCATCATCATTATGACTTACTTTTATTACAACAGATGTTAGAGTTTGTGAACAACACAGCTGTATCGAAAATTAACACTGACTGTACGCGTGACCGAGATGAGAGGTGTGCTCGGAGCTCGGTGGTTCTGCGTTTCTGTGCGATTGAAAAATCTCTCAAAAATCATTCCAATTCGGAGCCGCTTCTTCCCGTTAATTCCATATTCGCAGCGCATCACCTACAATCGCAATTCGCTTTCGTGCCGCCCTTAGTAATCGTCACCACGCGAAACGACTTCCTTGCAGGATGGCCGTAGCATGATGGTGTGTTCATACTGTGCCGTGTAGCTGCCCTTGACGTCGCACAGCGGCGGATACGCCTCGACGATGCCCTTATCGCACAGGTCTTTCAGCGCCATCTGGTACTTCGTGGCCCCGGCCCGGTCCAGCCAACGCTTGCAGAACGCCAGCGTACCAAAGTTCCGACAGATCGTACCGAGCAGCTGTTTGGATGACTGCAGCCGTAGCGGCACCATCGGTGCCTCGTAGTTCTTCATGTAGTGCGAGCAGTCCATATCATCGTGCACCAGACCGCGGCCGGTTGATCCGAACGTTTCGATAGCGTAAAACTCGTTCTCCTCCATGCGCGTCGTTTCGCCGCCCTTCACGATCGGCACCGTCTTCCCGGCGTGGATCCGATACGGGCTGATCGAGTGGCCGTTCAGGTTTCGGATGCTCTTCACCTGGTACGTCTTTCCGTCCAGCTCGACCTCGTACGATTCCATCACCTCCTGGATGGCAGCCCCGATATCGCACAGCCTGACGTCGATCCCGGCTTCCCGGATGCCCGTCTCCGTCGCTTCACGGACCGCTTCCAGCAGCTTGTCGTACTTCGGGTTGAACGAAAGCGTGAACGCACAATCGATAATGCGCCCCTTGATGTGCGTCCCAAAGTCGATCTTCGTCACATCGTCGTACAACAGTACGGTCGGATCGCCGGCATTCGGCGTGTAATGGGCCGCACAGTGGTTCCGCGAGCAGCCCGTCGGAAAGGCTAACCCGGCCTCCAGGCCCTTCTCGCCAATCAACCTCCGCGCCGTACCTTCCAACTCCTCGCAGATCTCAATCATCGTCATGCCCGGTTTAATCCACTTTTGCATGTACTGGCGCGTCTGCCGATGGGCTTCGGCCGCCTGCCGCAGCTCGTTGTAGATATCGAGATGCATACGGTCCAAGGCTCGCTTCTCCTCGCTCGTAAAGCGATCCTTCGCCATCGTTGCGTCCGGATACTGCATGATCTGACCTTCGGGGAACTTTCCGTCCGGGAACTGTTGCGCTATCGAAACTTCCGGAGCCGTCAGTTTTGGGCCATCAGCACCAGCCTTCGCACCCGCATCTGCACCATCACCGCTGCCAACGGCAGGCTTCTTTTTGTTGCGCTTCTTCTTCTTTTTCTTGGCCCCATCCGCGGACGGTGTCTCCGCGGCATCGTTTTCATCATTTTCGCCCTCCTCTTCGGCATCGTCGCCGGTGGTGGACTTTTCCTTCGTTTCTTTCGCTTCCTCCTTAGCGGCCTCTTGCTGTTCCGGCAAAGCTTCATTCAACGCTTCATCGTCCCTCGTTGCGCTGGCTGAAACACGGAGAGTAAACAACGAAGCCATTATCAACCGACCCCGATCATGACACTATACTTCCGCGCTCCGATAATCAAAACAATGCAACACCATCCAACCATAACCTCAACATGTTGCTCTTGGAGCACTGTGACCTTTAAAAGAATTGAATGAAACCAACCAAGGAAAGGAACAGTGATCCCTAAACAAAGACGGATGTCGTCGTTGGAGTAGCTACGGGAAGCAGCGGAAGCAACAAACAACTTCTATTGCGCCAACAGCACGCCAAACTTACCCTTTTTCTTCGGCTTCCTGGGGCGTCTCTTTTTTTTCTTTCCTCCGGACGAATCTTCGTACACCATAGCGTCATCGTCCCACAACGGTTCGTGTTCCTCGTCCTGTTCAGCATCTTCGACCAGTTCGGAGGCCGGCTTCGGTTTCGTTTCCACTGCGGCCATTCTGCGTGTGCTAATTTTCTCACGAAAAATGTGCAATTTCGATGTTGTCTCCGGTATCGTTCGTGTGTGTGTGTGTGTGTGTTCTGTTCCGCAGTTTAGTACAAAGTGACGTTTGGCTGTCGTCGTCCGAAAAAAATGTGATTTTATTTAAATTAGAATTCGTTCGTTTTATTAGAAAAGCTGAGTCTGGAATTGAGCACAAAATTGATCAAACTTAAAGGTTTTTTTTTCAATCAGGTATCGTCGTTGGATTTCTATTCAATAATTTTATTAAATGATTATGTTAACCTGAACTAACTTAACACTAACAATCATCTTCACCCCTTCACAAGAATATTATTTAGTAAACTAATTATATGTGTATTAATGTAGCGTAATGTGTTAACACTTTCATACAATCTTAAAGAAAATTAAATCGGAAATGAGAAAACTTAGCTACAGCAGTCAACGGTTGGATAGTTCACCAACCGTTTTTATTACGAGACATTTCTAAAGGAGAAATTAACATCATCGTTTGTACAGGTTAGTGGCACGGTGAAGATAGGTGATTATTTTCATTGCTAGATGAAGAATAGTCTTCGCAGTAAGAGTATTGGTCGTGTTCTTCGATCTCCTCGTCAATTAAATGTTGCGAGCCTTCGACGAACGATGCGAAGCGCACTGGGTCATGCAGCGACAACATGGTTTTCCATTGTTTGCATTCCGGACTACGGCAATATTCGCGCAGCTGATCGAGTGCTTTGGTCGTCTCAACGATGCCCTGCTGCTCAAACTCTTCC
>NC_069145.1:69509983-69517877 GCF_943734635.1 Anopheles cruzii | reverse complement strand
CATATGAGAGAGGGAGACGACAAGGGGCACGCTCGAGAAAAAAATCGAAAGATTATTTTCTGCCATCGAAAGATTGGGCCATCTCACAAGGGATTTAGATAGGCGATTTACATTAGTCTTTCGATAATCTTTCGATTTTCTTTCGATCATCTTTCGATAATCTTTCGATGCTCCATAGTGAGAAGAGCGCCGGTCACTCAAAATTGTTCACTGGGTACTATTACTATATTACTATCACATCGTTCAATAAGTCCCGAGACTAGCGTGGAAATGGCGCTAATAATGCCATTTATATACCGACGTTCGGAAGTACCAACCTTCAGATAAAATGTGTCAAAATTTGATGTAATTCGAAGGATAACCAAGAAAGCTATAGTGGTTAAAGTGACGCTACTTTTGCAATCCTGAAAAAATGGACCAAAGCGAGTTTCGTGTGTTGATAAAACATTGTTTTCTAATGGGAAAAAACACGGTTCAAGCTCAGCAATGGCTTGAAAAACGTTATCCGGGCTCTACTCCTGTGCTCAACTGCTAGTGCATTTACTATTTTGCACCAAAATTGGCTATGAAAAAGGATTTTTTCAAATGGGTGCCGCATTTGCGCACATTGGAACACAAAACAACCATGGCACAATTCAATCAAAACGATGACCAAATTCAACGAATTAGGCTTCCAACTGCTTCCTCATCCTCCGTACTCGCCGGATCTGGCCCCCAGCGACTACTGGCTTTTTACGGATTTCAAAAAGATGCTCCAGGGAAAAAGATATGGCTCGAATGAGGAGGTGATCGCTGCTACTGAGGGTCATTTTGAGTCAAAAGACAAACCGTTCTTCAAACATGTAATTGAAAAGTTAGAGAAGTGTGGAATGATTGTATTACACTTGAAGGAGATTATGTAAATGAAGAATAAAGAAGTTGTTTTCATAGTTAGTCCCGGGGTTTTTTGAACGATGTGTTATATTTACTCTACGGCTGTGTGTGAGAGAAGGCTCACAAAGGTTAGATATTCGAACATTTTCGAACCTTACGAGTCAGGTTCGAAAATAGTGAGACTCAGAAATTCAGAGGCGGACTGAGTTGAATTACGAAAAATCCGTCGTCGGAGTTGGACGTGTGTGAACCGCTCGCGGTGGTGGCTTCGACGTGATCGGTGACCGGTGTGCTACGAGATCGCCTTTAAATTTGGATTTTAAAGTCGGATCTTCTAATCACCCGCAAGGGTGGCTCGCGGTTTCAGTGTAACGCTATGCTCATCCATCAAAGTCAAAGTTATAAAAACCAGTAAAGTGAACCAGAAGCGACAATTGGCTCAGCCTGGCATATGTGTGCGAGAGCGCAGCGCCGGAGAATAAAAGGGTTACCGAAACAAAAACCGTGGTGCGTTCCATCCGCAGGATAGAGAGAGAAGTTGCGTTTGCAGTCACGGGGGTCCACTGTTGCCGGTAGTAAGAATCTGTGCGAAAGGGTCACGCAGTAGCGGATTCGGTTTTTGGGATAATCCCACACACTTTTCTGGATCGCTTTGGAGTTATTTCGCAGCGTCGATCGGCGAGTGGAAAAGTACAAATAATAACCTGGTGCTGGAGTCTGCGAATCTATAAAATTATCGCTACGTGTAACATGGTGCGATAGGTAGGGAGCTTTTAAAAGCAGTGCCTCGACGTGTTGTAACGTGTTTTAAGCGCATTGCATCAGAAAGCTAAAATATTCGACCAGCCGGGTAAAGTTAAAGATTGCTAAAATTTGTGAAGTGTGCAAATGTATGCGCATTGATCGGTGTAAAACTAAGAAAAAACGGGTGTGGTGAAAATTTATTGAAGAAATTCGAAGAAACTCGGTGCAAACAGATTGCACAAATAAGTAAGCGTCATCGGAAGAGCACACCGGACAAGAAACCACACACCTTTGGTAAGTACCGTAAATTAATATGCACACTGTAATATGTTTTCATTTTTCAATGTAAATGGATAATATGGGTTCAGTGCACCAGTTATGAATTCGTTAAAAAACTTGATTTTATCCCAAACTTAAAGAATATTCTGCACTCTCTTTAATTCTTCTATTGTTCTGTTGCATTCCTTCACCGACAAGTGAAACACAGAATTAACACGAAAGTAATACTGTATTTAAAATATCGTTTAATTAAATTTACTTTCATAGGCTACTGGATTTACCAAATGACAACATTTTGTACTGTGATTTATTACTGTGAAATTAGATAAAACAATGCTTCTGACTATTATCTGTTTAAAAAAAAAGAAATTTCTTTCGAGCGCAGTTATGAAAAAATAGACACACACCCAGCCGCTAAGTGGTAAACATGTACTGCAGACCACGAGTAGACACTAAACGCTTTCATAAAGCGATGGAATTCCAACAATTTTTTTTAGTGCACTCCATTTTGTTGGCCCAGCCTTTTATCGCCTTTTTTGCGTGGATCACGATTGTTGCTACCGAAAAACCGACTGTTCGATCCCATTTGTGCACGTTTTGCACGAAGAAAGACACAACTTCGAGATGCCATGCCGTGTTCTCTTTCGTTTTCGCTTGGCCGTTAGCAACAGGTTCGATTTTGGAGCGCTTTTTCCTTCGCCAGTTTGTCTGTTGATACAGTCAATCATTCAGTTCAATTCTCCAATTCCAATGCCCCAGCGCGCTGGCCTAGCGCTGGGAGTGAGTGGCTCTGTGATCCGATCTGCTTACGGCTACGGACTCTGCGGGACCGCGGGTGTGGGTTGCTGAACTCTCCTCCCGGGCGCGTCCGATGGCCCCCAATATGCTGGCCAATTGCTGGACGCTTGTCAATCAAAAACGGCTAATGAAGGAGGTGTAATAATGACGTCGAACCCGTTGCCCGTTGGGTGAGCTTTTTCGGTTAATCGCTGCTAGTCATCAGAAGCATTGCCAATATTTGAACACCGCCAGCGCCACAAAAAACCAAACCTAATATCCCAGTTAGTAGCCGGTTCTGATGAAACCTCCAGCCTGCAAATGGTGGTGCTTCTTGCGCCCAGTTCTTTCGCTCCACCTGGCCGGCGTTGGCAGCTTCTTTCTAACGTAAATTGCTCTCCGCTTAGTTCATGAATAATTTTCGAATTCTTCTCGGTAAATAGTGCGATTTTCTGTGGGAGCCGCCAGTTGACGGTTTTGGCGGGGTAGGTAGAAAAAAATACCAAAGACTTCAACGCGCCCGGCAGCAACGAACCCTCCCGGTGCCAAATCGAGGGATTTTTGGCGAACCGAAGCCGCGGTCTGTTCTTTGGTGTTCTTTTTAGTTTTCGTGGAGTACGTTGAACCGTGTCTCTTGGGTGTGTTCGGAAAGGGGTTGGCCCCCGGGGGAAGTAAACCGGTGCCGACACCGGTGGCGGATAAATGAGGTGCAAAAAGGAAAATCTAAAGCGAGAGAAGTGTTGGTGGTTTCACTCCGGGTTACACATCGCGGGCAGCAGCATCGCTTTCGTCCTCGTTCGGTCGCTCGCTCGCTCGCTCGCTGTTTCAAGGTTGTTGTGGCACATTTTGTCCATGTTTTATGGAGCATCTCCAGTCCAAGGGGAAACGAACGGACGCCAATGAACGGCACGCCCGTCCGTAAGCCGGTTTGTTGAGTGGCAGAAGCATCTTCTGGCTTCTTGATCCTGCCACTTTCTCTTCCGGATGATCCGGGTTTTGGGTCCTCGTTTCCACACCGTTCTGCGCAAACGACAGATCCTCCCCAGCCTTTTTTGGTCACTCCGAAAAGAAGAGGAAGTGGACGAAAATCTCAGAATCGTTGGCGTTTTTCGGCTCACATTCGGACTCTTCCTAATAAAATCATAAAAACGCACAGCGAATGTTGAGGTGACTGTACCGAGTGAATAATGAGCGACGACCCAGGGAGGATGCCGATGCGCCGCGCTGCCCCCGTTGATTACGCCGTTTTATGTTACGCGATATTCTGGGCCGCTAGATTGCACCCACGAAAGTAACAGAAAAAACGGAGGGAAAGAAAACTAATAAATGGCCTACCCGCGTTGGCGTTGGCAGTCTGGAGTCGACGGTTTCTTAATAATGTTGTTGTATAAAAATACAATCTTGTTATTAAAATGCCACCGTGCTATCTGGCAACAATAAAAACTGGTGACTGCTGCGGCGGCGAATGATGGTTCCTGGGAAAACTGGCCCCAAAATAATTTGCGATTCCGAAACAGAGAGGCAGACGAAAAAAAAAACCGCGGAACGGAGTGAACAAACGTTCGGTTGCAATCATATAAACGGTAAAATCGGTTCCAACCGCCCGACCGACCCATCGGACCCCGGATTCGTAGTGGTTAGTGTCATAATGAGGGTTTTGGAAACTTTTGCTTTTTGTTGCTCCGGTCCCGCCGGACGCCGGACGGCTTCTCGCGCGCAAAGGTTAGTTTTCTTCCGGCTAAGCGAATGCCGAACGGTCAGCCTCTTGACTGCTTCTTGACAGCGGTGCACAGTTTACCGTGAAGTTAGTGTAGCAGCTGTCGAGTCGAGGAAGAAGTGGTCAAAGTGGTTGCAAGAAATGGCACACAAATGTAGCGTTCTGCGAACACCGATCTTCGCAATCTGGCGTTTGCTGCAGGCCACCCAATCTGTGCCTTTCCTATTTCGGAAAGATCGCCATCGGTCATCGACGACCATAAAATACATTGTTTTTAGGGCCTTCGATTATGTTGATTGGGTTTTATTGGTGCCGAGAGCACAACACCAAGAATTATTGGGGAAGGGGCCCCATGCAAATGTTAGGCCACTATTATATGCGAATGAATGAAAATTGTTATTTAAACTGTGCTCGCGATCCGCTCCGGAGAAAACCGGCGTACGGTGAAATTCGTGCACACGCTAATGCGAAAATTATAATGATGAAATTGAACGCGAGGACCCATTTGCGAATTACCTCAAATTATCATCCGCCCCTTCCTTGGCAAGCAGGCAGAACGGCCCAAGAACGGCCGACGCCGTGTTAATATTCGCTCCACGCCGGGTCATTGTACCACTCCCCAGCGCCGTCGTCCCGTGCGCAGCATCGACGCAGCAGCAACTTTAGCCGCGAGCATCTCCGGCGCGCGCGCGATTTAGACGTTTTCCTGGAAGACCCGCGACGTCTTCTCGCGGCCGCGTCTCCTCCACTCTTCTGCTCCCCTTTTCGCGGCCGCGTGGAGAGTTTGCTGGAACTTTTAATTTTAAAAATTCGATAATTACAACACCCGGCCAGCCGGCCGACCGGCCGATGGGGGAGAACGTCTGGCCGCCGGCCCCGCGGGTCTCTAACAATCGTGCGGCAGCAGCAGTCGAGGCGCGCAGAGGCCATCACCTTAACAGCACACCCGTCCGGGAATTTGCGCCTAATGATGATCACCACCACCACCACCGCCGCCGCCGCCAGCACCACCAACTGGCGGTGCTCGCATTTATGTGTTACGCCACTGGGCCTCCTTTCGGCCGGGCCGTACTCTCTGTTTCTTTTCTTTCGGCGAGAAGCTGCGTGTAGCGGGAGGCACGTCCCACAAGATGTACCGTTCGTCCGGGGCCCACCTTGGCACACCGTCCTGCAGCTGGTGCCAATCGATCCTTTTCCACCGTGCACTGTGAGTCCTGCGGTAGGCCAACTTAGCTTAGCCAAGTTTTAACTTAGTTCGGCACTACATTTCCTTCTCTATTCGTTCTGTGCTTTATCAGCTTTTTTTAACTATTCTTAAAAAAATCTGCCAATAGAGGTACGGTAAAATATAAGTAGTGAATTGGTTGATTTATCTTTTGAAAATAAATAAAGTGGCAGAAAACTTACCCAAACATGTTATGACCACCTTTCGTGCGAAGTTTTGCACACTGTGGGAGCCGTGTGGGGAACCCGATGGAAATTGGTTCCAAATTGGAAAGAGGAATGCGAAGATGGTCCCGTCGGGGGGCAGGAGGCCGTGTTGGGTTGGGATCACTCACGCTTCGATTATGCTGCAGCTGTATGCTGCGCACCGGCCAGCCAACGATAATGATGGTTGGTTGAACTCGGCGCAGACCGAGCTACGGAGCGCTAGACCGCTTGACGGGAGGGCCGCGAGAAGAATGACTCGCACGGAGGTGCACTCAAGGTCGTTTCTGGTTCACACCACGCCGCAGCATACAGCATAGTAGTTCCGCCTGAAAAAGGCGTGTTGGAAGTTGGTGCACCCTTCGTGTTTTACGAATGTTTGATTAGCTATTTAACGATAATGGCACGCATATTTGCCAGGAAGGTGTGAGATTTCGTCGTTCGCGCATTTCCACATGTTTCACTTCCGGTTTTTGGCGATAGCGCCCGTGGCGAATTTCAGACGCCCAACGTGACACACCGGATACGGCGTCGGTGGAGCAAACAAAGGCGTCTTCCACGAAGTAATCACGCGCGTCGCTTGTGCGTGCCTTCAGGAACGTATGGCACGGCTCCGTGTCTAATGTTAATTGCTTGATAGTGCGGCCCGGCGACTGATTTCCCGCGCGCGGCTGGGTCAGACCACACGGAGATATCGACTCCGGACGGATTTTACTGCCATACCCTCCAATCAATGCACTCACAATATTTGCCTGTCCGAAACTGTTTGCGAAAGACGGGGCCGACACGAAAATGGTGACGCGGGTTTGACTCGCCCCTATCACCGTCGCTTATCACGGCAACAGCGTCACCAAATTATGTTACAAATCGTTCTCGAATGGTTCATCATAATAAGATATTTATAATAATTAATTAGAATAATGCAAAACACAAGTGACTTAAGGTAGTCTATAAAAGTTTAGAAATTTCCTTCAAAAGATCCCTCCGGGCGGCCGTAGGAAGGCAACCGTAACTACTTCCGGCTCAACCTGCTATCTTCGCAGTGGCCACCGACGACAGAGTTTTCTCCTTCATCGTGATCGTGAAGTAAAAGTTGATCAACCGACCGAACATATTCGCACAACATTCAAGCGGCCGCGGCCGTCTCAAATTAAAACCTACATACTTTCCTGGGCGCGCACACATTTTCTACGTCGAACCACGGGGCTGCGTAATTGTGCCATCAAACACTGGGCCGTCGGACGGCATGGGCCAATTAAACAATGATTTCCCGCCCGGTTTTTAATGTCACGCGATCCGTAAGGACGAACGCACGGAGGATGCAATCGCCGGGGACCGTCAGGGAATGCATTGGTGCATAATGTGGCCCCTAGAGAGAAGGAGACCGCGCTGGGGGTCGACTGCAAGACGTGGCAAGCGGCGCGTCGACATTTTTACCGTCGTCGCCGCGATCTTCATTATTGTTTTATTGTTAATCGCTCTACGGGCGCCGCGCCGCTCGATAGGTGTGCGCCCTTTTATGACGGTGCGCGGTGTTTTATGCTCGGCGAGGTGTAAGATTGGCCTTAATTGTCGGCGTTGGCTGTGGGTTGAAAAGTTTCAATCCCAACTTTTCCCAATAAAGTTTCGCGCCTACATACCTTTCCTTAGGTCAGGTTCTGGAAACAGCTCAATCCTAATGAGTATCTTAAACCACCATCAGCACTGTGGCTGGCGACCGTAGAACCTGTTCGTTATCGAGCTTTATCGTTTGATTTACGGGCCCCTCGGGCGCGATCGTGCTTGTTAGGAACAATAGGCCCAGCAGGCCTGCCAGGTCAACGTTATCACAATAATAGACATTTAATATCGCGTCTTCATCGAGCTTCATTATAGATGTTTAGATCATTATCATCATCCTTTCGGGCGCGCGATCCCGAACCCACCACCCAGCTAATGGAGCTGCCAAATAGAATGTTTGCGCGCAGCAAACAACAAAACCCGAAGCATAAATCCCCAGCGAACCAGCCACCAAACAGGTGAAAAATTCGCCGATGATTATCGGCACCTTCCCCATCATCTTCGGGATTCGGGATG
>NC_069145.1:69457430-69509541 GCF_943734635.1 Anopheles cruzii | reverse complement strand
CAACAAAACCCGAAGCATAAATCCCCAGCGAACCAGCCACCAAACAGGTGAAAAATTCGCCGATGATTATCGGCACCTTCCCCATCATCTTCGGGATTCGGGATGCTGAGCTGAAGCTCAAAAAAGAAGCAGCAGCTCTCGGCCACGGCACTGCCCCATCATGCCAGTATTGCCGTTAGAATGTTTGGCATTTGATTTATTTTATCCCCTTCACCGGGGCGAGAGAAAGCCTGCAGAGCCTGTCCGTGGCGAGGACACAACCATCATGGCCGCGGTTCGACTATGCCTCGAGGCCAAACCGGCCAAACAAATGATGCAGAACGGCGACGACGATGGGCTGCTTCTTCGCGAAAGTCCACCTCAAAACTGCTGCAGCTTATCAGAACGATCGGCTCATTTATCTTCCGCGCGCCGCGGTTCTGTGGCTGTGAGAACTCTGTGGCCTACCCGGTTTGGACCATCGGCCAGCCCATCTTCTCTCTGTCCGGGTGACGATGATTATTTACATCCGGAACACCATTCCGCGGTCAGCCATTCGGATTCGGATTTCGGGCTAACCAAATCGCATGAAATGTGCGGAAAATCACTTCCCGTTAGAATGGGACCGACCCGTGCACCGTGTGGCAGATTCTAGCCAATCTTATCGACCTATCGATCGATATTAGATATTAGATCCCCTCGGTCCAGAGTCTCCAGGTCGGTTCGATTGCCGAGAGGTGGAGATCTATCGTGTTCTCTAACCAACCAAGCTAATGGGTGTTCTCAGCAGTTAGTTCTTAGATTCTCGCCGTCAGATGAAGAGGTAAATCTTATCCGGGCACGGTGAAAGCGGAACAAAAAATAATGCAAATTCTGCCATTTGTTTTTTTGGGGAGAACGGGGTCCACAACTCTTCCCATAATTGTGGGGTTCTTTAGGGTTTCCTTTGGGAGCCCGGGTAGAGAATGTTTGCTTCTCTAACCCTTCGGTTTCTTGATTTTCACGGTTCTTGGGCACCTCACGGGCTGCCGCTTCCCACGGGGTGGCAAGCGCCGTTGCCGTCTGTGACCCTTCCGGTCCGACCCGGCCCGCTGTGGTGGCCTTCGCTCGCGTGTGGGACACAAACCACCGTTACTGGGCGCGCTGTGTCAGCTCCAGACAGTCATTCCTCGTGACCGTCGTGGCGTCGTGTGCATTACGGTGTCGTGGTGTTGGAGCGACTGACCGCCCCTAACACGCTGGTCAGTCCATAGCACGTCCGGCGTCGTCACCGCCCGCCTGGTCACGTTCCTGGTCGTCGCTTTTTATTTTGGGAGGCTTTCTTCTTCACTTTAGGCCTTATGGTGTAAGCTTAGAGGTTAGTTTCTGAAGGTCCAGAAAACCAGAAACTTTCACTTCACTTTTCAGCAACTACTAAACTTGAATCGTTCATTTAAGCTTCGTTTGTCTAGTTTACCAACCGTTAGTCACTTGTGGAGTACGAAACAATTGCTACAACACACCGACATGATTGTTCTTTCAATTTCTGAAAGGGCTTAATCGTCACGAAATCCAAATCCAAAAAGTGACCCGAATGGGAACCTCTTCATGACCTGGTTTTCCAGAAACCTGGCGGCGCTTGGGAGGCAATTGCCCAGATATACGTGTTACGCGTGGTCACCACGGGTGCTCGACTTGACGCCATCAGCGAACAATCGGCCGGCAGATGATCTGCTGTTGCAAAACTTCCGTTCACCAACGGCGACGGCGACGGTGGTCAAGAGATACGATCGCGATTTTTGAGGGCAAGTTTATCACCAACAACCGGGACCATTACACAAACAGGAAGGTGACGCCGATTGGCGAGAAGCGAAGCGGCACGTGGAATCAACCTTACCTCGCTTTTACCTCCATGCAATCGAAACCGCGAGGGTCTGCGGTTACATCCTCCGTTGCCGATCGCGGTGACCCACCGGCACCGGGGAGGGCAGCCATTTGCAAAGAGGAGCTTACGTAATTGTGACTTTTTGATGGCGCTTTCTGCCTACCTGGTAGCTGCTTATTTGGGCCACAATCTCCTCTCACTGGTTCTGAGATGGTGATCCAAAAAAGAAGGCGCTTTCAGACAAATTTTCGTCTTGATTGTACTATCTGAGATACGTCGTTTGATAAGGGACCCCGAGCATGTACATAAAACTTCTAGAACCTTGCATGGGAAAATCCAATGCAAATCGACATCATGAGTAACCACTATGCAGACTAAGACCTGCATGTCCATCTCATTTCGTACGGAGATTAAACGGACTCGATGTGCAACTCCGGAGCCCCGTCGCCAGGTCCATGTGGGCAATCCTATAAATGCATCGCCGGGGGCAGAGGTCTCCGGGTACGGGTTTTCTTTCCGTACGAAGGCCACTCTCCAGCGTGTAGCGTACTTCCAGAAGATAACCTTGGGTCCGTTAGGTGACAAAAGATAAGGTCCCAACACAACATCCCGAGCCCGATGGAAAGGAAAACCCCGGCGGGAGGCCCGTTCGTGATGCTGCGTTAATGGCGGGGAAACATGTCGGATTAGACAGTGTAGGCAAATCCGTGAGGTCAGCAGAGGAACCGAGGTGAGTTACTGGATACTGGTGGGTACATCTCTTCGCGGTGTTCCACCGGGAACCACCTCTTGCGCCATGTCGACAGATACCCGGGGGTTATAGATCACCCCGTACACCTAATGGATTGCTGTCGATAGTGGTCCGATAAGCAGCTGAGAGGTTGCCGCTTTCCTGCAGAACCACCTCGCCTACTTAGCTGGGGCTTTCAAGCTGATTTCGGTATCAGACTTAGCGCGCGGACCTCGTTCAAATATTCTTTACCGTGCCAACGAGGAAGTCATAGCTCGCGGACGTGGTAAACGCAGCTAATGGGTTGCCTTGGGTTCAAGGGGAAGCCACCGATTATGGCACCCGTCCGTAGCGGGCCTCGCCGTTTTTCGGGGTTACCAATTACAATATCGATGCCACAGGATCGTTGCCACATCTTCAGGGACCGCCATTGGGGAAGGGAATGCCAACCAACCAGTAACCGTTCCGTTTCCATACCACATTCGTAAGCAGCACACACACGCGCCTCGGAAGTGACCCATTTCGCGCACACCCAAATGTTACCTCAATATTTTTCCGGCCCAAAGAGCGGGAGAGAGGGCTCCAACCGTCGATCGGGCGATAGATGGCGCGCTGGCCACCGACGGGGCCACTCTCTGCTTTCCCGCCGCCGGCCCCGTACGAAAACATTTGAGGTCCGCAACGAGGTCAGTCAATTACCTGTTTTTTTTTTCTTCTTTTTCGGCTGCCTCCTTTCGGGGGTCTTCTTCTCCACCGCAACAACAATGACCCTCCCTCCGCCCGCGTGCGTGTAAGCGCGGCAGCCGTTCCTTTCGGAACACAATTCCTTTCAATCGTGTAATGGATGATTGTGTTGTGGATATGCTGGAACCGGTGTCCCACGTGTCCCGTGGGGAGCGGAGGGTTAGAGTAGCCAGCCAAGAGGTCACAGTCGGAAATGTGACGGAAATTGAGTGCCAAATAGCAGCAGTGCTGTGGAACACCCGAGGGGTGCCCGATCTTCGTCATGCGCCCGTGGAGAGGAGCATCAACTGTGGTGTTAGGCACAGTTAGGTGAGCCCCGTGTTGGGCCGACACGCTGAACTGGCAGTTCTGACAGTTTCACACCGGGCCCTGGAGATCCGTTCTCGCGTGTCAGATTTTCGCATTCATTTACGCCAATTCTTGGTGGGCACTCTCGCTTCCGTATGTGAATCATATTTATGCAACAATAAATTTACAGTTAACCGTTTTTTCTCGGTCACAATCTTCAGCCTATATGAAGCCACGAGAAGATGCCGTGACTTGAAGGGAAAAGCTTTTAGGGGTTCGAAAGTGTTGTCAGATATCCCAGGTATCATCGGCCCAGAGAGCGGTCGGAGTCGGGACACACCGAACGTCAACATCGCTGAGCGTGAAATGTGTCGTTTAGCCGCGGAGAAGACGCCACAAGAGTACCACTCTTATCTGATGATGTTACGACTATGTTCGAGCAGGTCCCCAGGTCTCTCCAGAAACCTCCGGCTCTACGTCGATAAGCGGTGCCGGAGAGTGATTTCAGTGATTGCCAAACACAGACCACAGAAAGCACCGTTTTGTCAGCCGTGTCTTCTTCGGCCGGTCGGCGATAATCTTAACAAGCGCCAGCGCCGTGGCTGGCTGCACTCCACGACCTTCTCCGGAGTACACGGGCCCTCCACCGTGAGACCCTACGGCTCGGTGCTCCCACGCCTCGCTGGCGTTCTGACGGGGTAGCTTCTGGGGGCTTCGGCGGGGCTTTGGAATTAAGATTCAGGAATCTCTCCGCTAGAACCACAGCCCTTGACTGGCTGAGGGCGTCAGGCGTAGTGTGTAAACCTGGACATAAACACGCACACACTCAGGTCGGGACACGCCATCGGTAGTGCGTGCGTGTGTGTGTGTGTGTGACCATTGGGTACAGCAATTAGGCAAGCTCGGGGTACTGTTAATTACCGACAGTTAGCTGCTACCATCACCCGGGCCAGCCAACTTTCCGGCGCACACCTCCAGATCGCGTGCAGCGCACGATTCGCACTTCTCACGTTTTGGGAAAGAGGCACGACTGGCAGAGAAAGAGACAGAGAGAGAGGTGGGGGGGGGGGGGTCGATCGCACGGTCCTCGTGTTGCGTGGCGTGTTGCGTTGCCCGGGACGGAACGACATCGGAGCGGCGAGTGCGGAGTGAAAAATGTGGTTCATCCGCGCTGTCCGCCGAGATTACGTTATCCAGTGTGCCGGCCTCGCCACTAGACATCGTCTTAAGATCTCCCTCTCCTTCTCTCCCCCACCTGGAGGTCACATTGCCATCACGGTCCGATGATGGTCCCTCGGTTGATACGCTCTCTCCCAAGTCCAGACACGGGCCTAGTCCGCGGGCCAGTTGACAGACGGACGGGCGACCTACTGATAGACGTGGCGTCCGTCACAGTTTCTGTCGCCCGACCAAGCGGTCACACCTGGGGCCTGTGGCCCAAGATCTAGGGCTTCCACTCTCGGGAGACTCGGGAGACAAGACCCTTTCGTTCGACTGCAACGCAACCGCAGACAAACGGAAGGGCAAACGGTGGATGAACCGGTTCGGCTTTCTTCGCCTGCCACCCCGCGCACCCCGCGGGCTTGTGTCCCGCGCGAAGTCCACGTGCACATCGTGGTTTGCGCCCGTATCCCTAAAAACCCGCCGGGTGGAAGTTTTATAGCACGGAGCGAACCGTGGGGCTTATGTAACGTCGTCTCCATGATGTGCCGTGGCCCTCGATGTGCCTTGAACGGCCTTCCAACTTTTTTTCCGTTGTTTTCGTTTCGTCGATCGCTCACTATCCGTCGAGCGTTCGTGGTTAAAGCGAGACGTCGTTTTCTCAAGGTTGTTCTGCGATCTGGGCTCTGGTCCCGGGGTCTGGTCTGGTCTGGTCCCCGGTCTGGTTCGCAGACACTCGCGGCTTGCGGCTCCCGGATCGGGGCCACACAAAATGGCGGGCGATTCTTCGATTCCGGACCCTTTCGGGGAAGGTAAGCAGCTAATGGCGGGCAGGCAGACAGGCCGTTCACCGTTCGGGTCACGAATTGGCTCTGCGTCGCGGTGTCTGCCGGCAACTGGCACAAGTTAATGTCGTCGCTCCAGCGCCATATTTGCATACCTCTGCTGTGTGCTGCGGTGAATAGCAAGCTGCAATGCATTAGCACCCCCCGCCTCGAGTACTCTCTCGAGTCACGTTCTGCGGGTCCGTTATGCTGCTGGAAATTAGTTTTCCGTCAATCGCTCGCGCGGACCTTGCTGCGTGTCGATGCGATGTCATATATCTGGTGTGTATGATTTATGACGTGCCCGGTGCTGCAGCACCCCGAACCGATCGATCGTTACTGCCCATCAGCTTCTTACGATCGGGCTGGGCACAACTACGCATCTTCAATGACTCTCTTGGGGCTTCTCTCCGGTTCGTCCGGGAATGCCTGCTGCCTGTCCGGTAATGGTAGGGTGGCCGGTTTTGTGTACTTGATTGATAGTTGGTATGCGCGGACCGTGACGTCGAGGGGAAGGTACACCCACCCTACACTGACCCCGGCGGGTGCGCCCTCCTACGCCGTCGTCTACGGGGTTCGTTAGACGCGCCCCGTCGACGTGACAGGTACTGTCATGCGTATTGGAACTACAAATTATCACCTTCCAATCACTCCAACTGCGGTGCTGGGACGGGAGTCCACGCCCGCCTCTATCTCACCGTCGATCCGTTGATCTCCGAAATTTACGTCCCCCATTATGTCACACTCACTCTTTGCGAATCCTGCACCCCGTTGTGTCAATGTTTTCTTCTTTCACCGACCGCGCCGGGGTCCTCACGACATCGGAACGGAATTCGGAATCGAGAGAGCTTTTGGATTCCCTTTCATTAGTTATGAAAATTAGAGGCGACCTCCTGATCTCCTTCGCATCGGGCACACCTCCTCACTCAGCAACGCTTGTCAAACATGGTCCGATCTCGCAGTCCGTGTGCGACGGCCCTAGCAGCTTTCAGGTTCGCCACAAGCCATGCGCCAGCAGCGCTCGCAGAGTGTCGGGCAGCTGGAAGGGTGACCGACGACGACGATGATATTTTGTGGTGGATTAAAACAGCAACATTTTTTCCCTCCAGCCACTCCCAAGGCGGCCCGGATATGTGGCGGCCGTTTAGTTTTCAATTTGCTCCGTTCACCGATCGCCCCGATCACATAATAAACTTATTTATTTCCCTAATCTTCCGTTCCGCCCGGATCAACAGCGGGGTTTTCCGGCTTGAGCGCACCCTAAATTGGCGACGAGTGAAGCATAAAATGATATGTATCCCTCACAACCATCACGGTCAGAGCATAATCGAAATAGGTATCATTCCCATCATTCACACCATAAACGGTGCCTGTTTGGTCCGCGCACCTACATGAGCCCAACTTCCTGCATGGACCAAAGGGCCAGCTATACGAGATCGGTACGGGCGAATCGAAATGCCAACCGAAAAGATTGATATCTTAATTACGATCGCCAAGGCTCCAAACGGAGGGTTTGTTTAGCCGCTTAGAGGGCGCCAGAAAGCTCAGTGAGTGCTCAGTGCACGCTTACATTCTCCTCCTTACCGGGCTAAGCACTCGACGAATCCACTCCCTGCCGTCGCCGTGGCCATGTAGTGCGCGCTGTCTAGTATTCAGTCTAATAAATATTCAAATTCAACTTCTCCACCCCACCGAGCTCCTATGCGACGCCGGTCGAGGCGTATGTACGCGCGGGCGGGTTCATGTCGCCCGGTTGATCCCCGGTAAACAGCATCATCGGGACCCCATACTTCGGCACCCAGATGCTCCCAGCCGCGGAGGGCGGCCACGTTACATCATCACCAAACCGGGTCCTGTCAGGGCAAGGCAACATGATGTTTTGAAAATGTTCATTTTTTGTGCCCGAAGACCCGATGGCCGATGGCCGGAGCCCAAAACCAACAGCAGCATGCAACTGCAAACAAAGCAACGAAAGTGCCCCTTTGGGCCCGTCGGCTTCCATCCTGTCCTGTGGGAGGACCGTGCAGCGATTTATCGATGTACACTAGAGCCCGACATGTGGAGTGCCAGAGCTGGCGTTTTATGGTCCAATTTGGCCAAATACTTTATTGCACTTGGTCCAGTCCCGTGCCCAGAACCTGTTACGCCGTTGTTACGCCCTCGTCAACCGGCCACTGTCCATTCTGCGCGATCTTGCACCTTTGGGAGTAGCAAATTAATTGCTGACAGTTAGGAGGTTTTTGTAGAACTCCGTTCCAATCAAGAAGCGAAACAAATGTGCGCAAATAGAAAAAGAAATTCTAGTTTCTCTAGTCGGGCAGCTCGCCGACGCCGACGTGACCTTCCTCTCGACTCGACTGCCCGGCGACTCAAGTCAACTTCGTCCAAAGTCCAATCCTAGATACTCCCACGTCTGCGGGCGGTCGATCCAAATAAGATTTGTTCAATTCATTGCCAGCAATTAATGTGTTCTCATTAGCGATCATGTCGCGGCGTTGCATACGGCATTTGCTACCGTTACCGTTGTTGTTGTTGTCGGTTTGTGTGGTAGAGTTTTGTAGCTGGAAACGGCTTTGGGCGCGACGCGCCACTCTGACGCGCCGAGCGGTTCTGTCGTGCTCAGAATGACCGCCCACACGGGAGAGACCTTACTGAACAGTTTGCGCGATATTTTTCCCTGCCCCTTGCGGAACTTCAGCACGGCCGGGGCTCGCGATAAGTGATCGCCAACGGGTGGATGATTTATTGATTGGCAGCTGCGGCCCGGCTGGCTGCACTGACCTATCCCTAGGCGCATTCTCGTCCGACGGCTACGCGTGTGCGCCATCGCCAAGGTAACGCCAATTAACACTCTGCGCCAACACTACTCGGTATGGTAATGTCAAGTCTTCCGCTGGTGGTGTCGATGGTCAATCAGAGTCTCGCTACGCGTGTGTGTGCGTGATCTACCGATGCGTCCGATGGGGGTCAACTACTCTCCGGGGGGAGGCTTGTTGAGGCCGAGAGCACTCGCTGGCTCGTTGGTTCAAAAACTTTCCAACTGGTTTCTCGATGACGTCGATCGAGTTTTATCTCGTTAGCCGAGCTTCCGCGTGACCTTCTCCGTACGCTCACCAACTGACTGCACTCCTTTCTTCTCGGCCCATTGCAGACCCTGGACGAGCAAATCAAGAACCTATTCGACGCAGACGCGACCACGCGAATCGGCGCCGAGCTGCTGCTGCTTCCGGTGGTCGCGGTGGTGTGATCCAAGTGCGCCTTCCTGTCTAAGGTCAGTCCACTACACATCCATTTCGGTAGGGCACGGCCACCCAGCGGGGCTCCGTAGACGAGCGCTCCGAAAGGAGCAAACCCCATAAGTCGTACTTTCCCCGTAACACTCTGCGATCGCTCCCTGTCTCTCTCTCTCTGCACGGTGGGTCCACCGACTGGCCAGCGCGTCCATTTAGCCATGGTCCAATTTTTCCATTTCAATCGCGCGAATCATCGCCCGAGGCTTCGATCCACATTATATAATTGCACGATGAGGCTACGATGAGGGCACACAACATCGGTGGCTCTCGCTGGCTGACCGCGGCCCCCATTTGCGGTCCGTGTCCAATGTGTCTGACGTCCGTCATGATGGTGGGCCTCGGCCAGCGAGAATCGCCATCGTCAGGGTGCA
Organism: Anopheles cruzii; assembly: GCF_943734635.1. Classification (NCBI taxonomy): domain Eukaryota; kingdom Metazoa; phylum Arthropoda; class Insecta; order Diptera; family Culicidae; genus Anopheles; species Anopheles cruzii. The sequence goes on along the minus strand of NC_069145.1, from coordinate 69,500,287 downwards.
GGGTTATGGTACAATTATGCTTAACGGTGCATCGACGATCGAGCTGGTCAACCTGGAGCTTCTGGGCTACGCTTTTATTTGAGGTCCCTACTTACGTCCCTTGTTACAACACCGCGCTTTCCGGAATGGAGGAAGCGTCCCTCTCACTCTCAAGTCGCCGGGTTTATTGATTTTATCTCACCATCATCGCCACCACAATGGACTGATCGCTTCTGCGTCCAGAAATCGAGAGCTTCGAAAAGACCTCAGCCGGGGGGGTGGTCGTTAGGTACAAAAATAAATACACAGCTTAGCTTTCCCCAAGGTGATTGTTCCGCTGATTGAGGGATGGATTTTAGGCGCGAGATCAGGTTCCGATGAATTATAATTTAGGGCGAAACGGAAACAGTTTCTTTAGTCGAAGGGATCACGGTGACGCACGTGACATTCGGGGTGCCCAGGTGACAAACCCGCCCTTTGAGGCCGAAGTCGAAGATCGAAGGGAACACAACCGATTAGCACCCCGGCCCGGCCCGGTGGATGTGTGTGACGATGGCCGGGACAAGGGTGCATTCGTACTCCAATTAAATTCCGTTACTCAATCCTCATGAATATTCACGAAGCGCGCGTGTCTGTTTGGTTCGCCTAGCACGGCACGGGCCTGTGCTGGGGCTGGATGATGGCTGCGTTTGTCTTTAACGTTTGACGTCCTTCCTACGATGCTCTACGATGGGCAATGGGCGCCCCTTGGCGTTATTAATACGATCATTAGCATCGCCCGCGGATTGTCGCCTAGAACCGTACTGCCCCCCAATTAGGTAGTAGACCATCTTCCAGCTAGGATCTACGAGTACAGCCACCCATTTGGCTAGATGGATGATAATGATAACACAAACGCGAACACTGAACCCGGCCCAAACATCGCATAAACATGGGCGGACAACAAAATGGCAGTGTGTGTTAGAAACCGATGGCCAAACATGCCAAACATGAACGCCGCTCTGGTTGGGGGTCCGTTTGTGCCTCTGCGGGCCCCCAAGACAATTGTGTTCCTGTCGGTTTAATCACCCAACGAGTTTTAAAGTCCTTCGCCACGGGGAGCGAACCACTGACTGATTTGTCATTCTAATGTTGCCTGCAATCTATTTTATGGCCGCGTCCGCGTCATTATTGTTTGTTTTCGCAACGCTGGCAGAGACGGCACATTCTAGTATTAATCATGGGCCCGAATGTGATATGCTTGGGACCACCAGGAGAGAATAAAATTGTTGCCTTGGTGGTTCTGCCTGGCCGTTGGCATGAGTCGTGTGAAACAGTCGATTAATCTCGTGCGGGCTTTTATTAATATTTATTAACAACAAAATATGCCCATAGATCTTCTCCAAATTGATTTAATAGGATGCTTTTTCATCACGTTGGAAGTTTTGGCTTGTTTTTTTTTCGACCAGAGCCGTGTCTCCGCATCCATATATACTACTTTGTTCAACAAACAGGGAATTTTAAGTGAAATTTTTCTACTTTAAATTTCATCACAATATTTTAGTTATTTTCCATGTCATTAATTTGTGAATGATTTTTTCGACTTTGACAATGCTGCATTAGCTACCAGAAATCGACGATTGATTACTACAGGCAAGAAAAATGGCAAGAAACGCTGGCATAGGTCCGTTGCATCGTATACTTATACTTTATCGGTTCATAAAGGTCCAGAAAAAGTTAGTTTTTTAATTATGAGCAACTTCCCGGTACTTTTCAAGCGCATCAGTACAAAGTCAACAAGTTAGGAAGGGCAGCAATCGGCAAAGTAATCAATATGGAACCTTTTGACTTCATCACACAACGATATGCACTCGCCCAGCGTTGCACTCGATGTTTATCCTTATCGAGCGCGGTTCACTATCGCTATCGATCCCGAGGGGGGTCCCACAAAGATGTGCCCGCCTTCTTTTTTCGCCGCTATCACACGACACGGTACACGCATTCGGCAACGCGCAAGAAAGTAGCCCGTTTGCGCTTCTTATCTTGCTGCTCAATTACAGCTAAACACAGTCCACCCCCTTGACCGGGCGATCACCGCCACCGCCCTCAGCATATGTGAATGCCCACCGTTACGACTGTTTGTCGACCGGTCGATTATATGCTCGTTTGGTTTCGGCTCGCAGCTCTAGGAGGAGGAGGAGGGTGCACACGGTGCGGTCGAGTTTATGTTGCGAGTAATTGCTTCAGCGAACCGTCGCTCCGGTGGCGGATGGGCTATTGGGCTGAAGGACGCCACCAAGCTCACCAAACGCCCGAGAAATCGATTACGCTCTGTGTGGCGCGCAATCGGAATAAATTAATAAATATCACTTGGCCGGCCAGCCGTCTTGGGGAAACTCCCGAACGATGATGGTTCACCCTCGTTGACGGAGCTTCGTCGACGCGAACCACCCACCACAATCGTTGATTGTGGAGTATTTTGTTGCTGACTAAAGCCGCAACACCACCGGAGCGAGACCCGGCACGCTACTGGGGAGAGAGCAGATCGCAGCCGATCGGCTTGCCTCACGGTGTGCAACCGGCCGGCACCACGGCCCTCGAGTGCGAAGGCCACTCGAGCCAGAGGAATGGCGTCTAACTGCGCCTCGGCCCTTTGGAATGCATTTTTCATGCTGAACCGGCCATATTAACTGCAACACCTTGCAATGTGCAATTCGGTGATATGAATATCTGACAAGCCAGTGCCGATTGGGTTAACGAAACGCTGTTAAAGCTGCTGCTAGCCCCATTTAAGCGATCCACACCCGTGTATCGATAATAGCTTGAATTTGGAACAGTGTCTCAAGTGGGCCCTCTTACAAGACGTGCCATAAAACAGATACGCTATCAGCAGGGCATGGCTACAGTTTCTCCTCTCCAGGTTTTTTGCTACGTCGGTCAACAGTGCTCGGGCTCGACGAAATCCTTTGTTTTTTGTAAAATCTGAATCGTTTGCTAGGTCTGCTACAAACAAACATTAACTACTACAAAGAATTCATATATAAATAGATAATTCAGTAAAATAAATAGTTAATTCAATTAAAATCATTCAATATTCAGTAGATGTACTGAAAAAGGTCATTTATGTATTGATTAAATACGCATTTTATTCACTCCGATCTTATTTCATTTAGCTATTATAAAAGAGAAATGTGATAAACTACGTGTTCAACACTACTTAACGCTCGTTAGGCTCGTAACTTACTGAACCGCGTAGCACACTGCCCGGGGAAAAGAAGAGCGTTGCAATCGGGGGTTTGCTAATCGATTTGTTTTTGCCGCTTGCTACATCATCCTCCCAGGCTCCCGCTTTTCCCTGTGTCTTCCGCAACCGCAACCTCTTTCGGTAATCATGGGAATTAGAACACTCGCCGCGGCAACCACCAGACGAGAGCGAGGGAAGAGTGCATCAATATTTTGCTGCAACGGCAGACTCATTCACGTTTTCACGTGTGGCCCGTGTGCGTGGTTCCGTTGCTGCTCATCGAACCTGTTGATGCACCCTTGATAGACAGCAGCAAAACATGTAAACATATGTTTCTATCGTATGTCTGTAGCCCAGCAGTCAGCGGCAGCAAACAGGACGCAGCATGGGGCCACGGATGCAATGCCACGGTTGGCCGTTGTTACAACAAAGTCTTTTTCCTCCCTCCTTTGCGTCCGTGCGATGCACTTTTTCGCATGTATTTTAATGTGCTGCGTCAGTGCTGCTGCTGCTGCTGGAGAAGCAAACGAAAACATACGGCCAAAGAGTTTTGCAATTCTTCGTAGTTGACTGCCGACTGACGAGCACGCCACGCACGCTATACGCCGCGGCTGCTTTGGGTTTTGGGCTAAGGAAAATTGTGGAGCAAATTACAAAACTGATTTTGTTTTCCTTCGTTCCGTGCTGCTGCCGCTGCCGATTGCGCAAGGAAGGTGCTCGTTTCGGTGCCTTTTTTGTGTTAATTTATTTTACTGCCGCCACCGCCGTCGGGAGGATTTGCGCAAAGTTCTGTTTTCTCTCCAAAACGAGTGACTGGAAAAAGGTTGCCTTCCACGAAACTCCCCCCAGCGGGCGCAGACAGCGGGTGCCGGTTACGGTTACGTTCGTTACTTCGTTAAATTCACTGACAAAAGTAGTCGCCGAATGGGGAACTTTTTAAGATAGCCAAGGCGGTGGCCAAGGCGCCAACTGCCTTGCCACTTCGTTTCCGCGATGTCTCAATTCTTGTTATGGCCTGGTTTAAGACACCCGAAAGACGTTAGATGTGGGATTTAGGATTTGACTATCTCATGGTGGCCGTTTAATGAAATTGGGGAAGGCCACCGTTTCACACACTTACTGCAGCTCATTGTGTACTATTATAGAGTCATTTGCATCTACGGCCCAGCTTAGAAGGGTAGAAGATCGTGAGAAGAGCTTCCAAATGAGACCGACCGTCCGAGAGAAGGTGATGACAGACGTCAGGGACGTCACTAAACCGCACGTATTTCGTAGGCCACCGATCCCAAAAACGGCCATCCATCCAGCTCCTCGCTGATCGTTTCCGTTTCCACGGCTGTCAGGCGGCGGCCCGGCATCGCCGAGCTGGCCGACCTTGGTGACCTTAAGCAGACCTCATTTTAGGCCCATAAAAGGGGAGACAACTGAAGCGCGTGGTAGGCGTCGTGTGGCGTGCGGTTGAGACGAGATTTATATGCACCACGATCGTGCCCGTGCATAGGCTGGTGAATTACTAAATGACTGAAATAAAAAGTGTCACTTTTAACGACCGTTGTTTCCGAGCGAACTATCTCGAAGAAGCTATCTTTGCTTCGTAGAGCAGCACACTTCGGTCGAGTCGCGAGCCGCGAGAAGGTGATCGAGAAAGAACTACGAAGGAACCTGGCTCGAAAGTGCTGGCTGCTGTTCGATATCGGTTTTGGGCGTACTGAAACCCACCTAGCAGATGTTGGGGGTTATCGGCCACGCTTAGAACGCCATTGGCCACCGGAGCCGCGCCGAGCCGCGAAGATGAAGATGAAGATGATTCGCGTTTGAGATGATTTCTGTTAACCCGTGCCGTGGCGGGCTTAACTCGAGAAGAAATATGCAGTTACACGCCATTGCCCGGTCGAGAGACGATAGTGCTTAGGCATAGCTTCTTTCTTTTTTCTGTTTTCGGCTGCCGCCTGAGCTGAGGTTGTTCGCGAAAATGGAAAGAAAACCCCCGTTACTAACCGCTTTTGAATTGATGCTTGCGTGCCCGTTGTTGTCTTGTCTGCTGAAGAGTCAACGGCAGCTGCTAAAGCCTCAGCGAGCCTTCAGCCAGTAGATGAAATGAATACCAGTCAAACATCAAGCGAGAGCCCCTTTTGCTATTTGCTTTTTGAAGCACTCCAGGATCCTCCAACGGCTATTATAACCTACCGGCGAGATGTTTCTTCCGAGGGACCGAAGATGTGGCTGTTTGGCATGAAATTTTGGAAACATAAAAGCGCAGAACACGCCAAAGGTTAGGTGTGGTGGAGCATTTTACAGCCTCCCCACAACGGCTAAGAGGTGCTAATTCTAGTCCCCGTAAGTGACGGCCTATGCCCCGCCTAACATTACAAAAAAGGCAGTTCAGTTCTGTTCTTTAGTTTAGAGCCCCAGAACCAACGCGCTGCCCACGTCCCGGATGTGTTCGCATGAAGGCATCAATTTCTGCGAATGGATCCATCCGACCTCCAAACCCCGACCGCCGGCCGATGGGTTGACCCCATCTTGGGCGGGTTTCTTCGCGCGGCCTCGTGAAACTGTTACTGGGTCACAAGGTTGCGGAAGATCTACCCCCGGAACGGGGGGAGGGGGGGGCACGGTGTGGTCACGTGGGGCGCAAAATGGAAACCCTCCGCAACCCTCCACCGGTGCCGGCCGGGGTTTCCTCCCGGGAACCTTATTAACTAACCGTTAATGTTGGGTTTCGGCCACCATGTGCCGCTTCTTTTTTGCCGACCAATCGACTTGAAAATTGAAAGCTAGCCACCTACCGCGGCCGGCGGCCATTGTGCGATGCGATGAAAGTTTCGATAGACCATCTTCCTTGCCATCCGCAGTAGATTCTACTATCTCGCCTGTGTTTAGTGGTGGTTATACTTTTTTCTTCCCTGTGGGGCTACTCGAAGCCACGGCCTAAGCAATTAGGCACACTTTCATGGTGCGTCTGCGTCGATGAAAATGAGACCAACTGGGGTGGTGTTTACCGCTGGGCAGGAGGCTTTTGGGGGTGCAAGTGGACGGCCACATACAGGGTGAGTCAAAAAAACTGCAACAAACTTCAGACTGCTGTCATTTCTAAACCTCTCGTCCGACAGCTGTCAGATTTATACCAGTGACAGTTCATTTTATTGTTTATAAGCGTGCAAAAGCATTTTGGTGGGAATTTTACAGAAAAAAAGTTATTCGTGATGGAACTCAACCGTAACAGTATGATTTCATTATATTTGGCTGGAAAACCACAAGTGGCTATCTTTAGAGGCCTCCAGCATTTAAATGTTAATAAATCTTTTGTGTATCGTACCATCGCTCGTTACAGTGATACTAGTGGCGTAGCCTGACGTCAAAGAAGCGGACGAAAAAAAACAGCAACATCACCAGAAATGGTTCGAAAAGTGAAGAAGCGACTTCATCGAAATTCGTGTCGCAGTGGCCGAACAATGGCTCGTGCGCTGAACATATCGCAGTATGCCATTCGGCAAATATTGCAAAATGAGCTTGAACTAAAACCATTGAAGTTCCAAAAAGTGCAAGATCTTACCGATGCACAAAAAAAAGTTACACTCGAAAGAGCCAAAGACTTGCTTCGCTTGGCCGCAAGTGGTGAATTGTCGAATTTGGTTTTCTCAGATGAGAAACCATTCGTTATCCAGCAGTTTGTAAACAAATAAAATGATCGTGTTTACTTGCCAGAGAGGTCAGCTGAAAATTTACACCTTCGGTTGGCCACCAGAACTCAAGCGCCGGCCATGGTGATGGTGTGGGCCACCATAACAGCCGATGGTCGCTATCCGCTCGTATTAATCGATCGTGGCGTCAAAATAAATGCCGAATATTATCGAAAAATATTCTAAAGAGTGTATTGGAGCCTAGGACACGCAAACATTTCGGTCGCAGACCTTGGACATTCCAACAGGACTCAGCCCCATCGCACTCAGCACGCGCCACCCAAGAATGGTTAAAAAATGAGGTTCCTCGCTTCATTTCCACCGCATAATGGGTACCAAAATCTCCGGATGCCAATCCGTTGGACTATTGTGCCTGGAGTATTTTAGAAAGCAAGGTTTGAACTAAAAAATACCAAACTTTCGATCACCTCAAGCAAACGCTTCGCCGAGAATGGGACAAAATACCGCAGAGCCACTTGCGGGCAGCGTGTAACGGTTTCATTGGCCGTTCGAAGGCCATAATTCGTGCCAAAGGTGGCCAATTCGAACAAACCTAATTTGTTCTAAAATGTTATGAAATTTCCGACATTTTTTGCTTTCATTCAATAAAATTGAATCAAAAATGAAAAAAATATGGCGTTTTAGTTTGTTGCAGTTTTTTTGACTCACCCTGTATAGGTTGCGCAGATTGCGTGTATCACCCTACCGAAGGGTGCCATTGGTCGACGTGGCGGATGTTCCCTTTTTGGCGGTTTCGGTGCCCTCCCTTTAGGGCAGCTTTCTGCGCCCAATTCCAACACCTTTCCTATCGCGGTCCAGCGGTCGAAACGGCAAACTCAACCCGTTATCGACCATCGATCCGTCAGAGCCAGCACACGCTGCTGCGCTTCGGGTCTCGGGTGGCCTCGGATCCATGCTGCGGCTGCGGACAAGCATGCAGCTGCAGCTGGGCCTGTTGCAATTGCAGTGTGGCTTTCGCTCGGTCGGGTCAACGAACGACCTTCGCCAACTTCGTGATATCGTGCGTGTATGATTAGTGACGGTTGGTTTATTACATTTTAATCGTCGTCGCCGATCGTGCTGCCCTCTTTCGGACGATTCTCAGCAGCGGAGGTTCTTTTCGGTGAAGTTATTATTCTTGCGACTCTATTGTAGCGGTTGTAGTTTCGTCGGGTCGAGCTCACAGCATTCTGTTGCGAGGATGGCTTGATGAAGACATGCCCGACTCGCAGATGATTGATAGCACCACAGATAGAAACTCGAGTCTGCCCGTGCTGTCGGTCCTGTTTGATGGATTAATAATCGATTGATTTCTGTGAGCGACAGCATGGGCAAGAGTGTATCATCCGCATGGTACTTGGGGTCCCTGTTGTTATCAGTCCTGTGGTCTGGCCTGTTGCTTAATTGAAGAACAAAATGCCCCTTAGCTCCCGTGTTTGACTCAGAAAAGTTTCATAATTGCAGCGATTGCAACAAAGTACTCTTTATCGTGTATCGCATTGCGTGTATCGTGTCCCTAGCTAGCCCTACATAGTTATGCTTTAGCAACAAATGCCTATTTGCTCATCTGCAACCAGATGATTTTCCAATCGGCTATACTCGGCCGGTCCCTCCAAAGCATTGTGACATCGAATGGGACCTCAATGCGCAAGCATAATCGTATCCAAAGCGAGACCGAATTGGTTGGTTACTTCCCCAACTTCAATGAGCCACAGGGTGCTCGTGTTCGATGTGGCCCCACCTGAACCCAGCTAAGAGTTGGAGAGGTTTCTCATATACCAACGGCCAACAGTGGGTGATTGAATGGCACGGGCAGCGAAATTATTGCAATACCAAGACCCCTCAACGAGCGCCATAAACCGCCAGATTTTAATTTAAAAAGGCAAAAAAGAGATCTAATAGCTTCGATACGCTCTGCTGCACATTAGCGCGGGCGCGGGCGCTCATAAAGCACGCCCTAAGCGACTATCCCTAAGGGGTTTTGAGGTTGGCGGCTCGGTCTCTTTAGAAAACGGATTTTTATGTAACAAATTCGACACCGCGCAATCGTCGTTCCGTCGCCCGTTAGGGCTATTAGGGCTGTAGGGCTGGCCTCACCCATTCCGATTCATGTATTATGGAGCCATAGTGCTTCCGATACCGCCAATGCCTCCGATTGTAACACCCGAAAGAGGTGATATAAGCTGGCTTAGTTGAACTACCCCTGATCCGGTGGACAGGAGCAGAGCCCAAGAGCTCTAAGGTAAAACTGGACGATCGGTCATTGACGTGCACGTGGCGTTAGAAGTCAACGGTCAGCACGGCGGGGTCTAGTACAGAGAAGAGCTCCCCACTCACACGCCGCCCCCATCCACGCCCAACTAGGTCAGGGCGATTGGCGAGAATAGGTTCTCGGCCTGATCTTGGTCGTCGTTTTTTGCCACATCGATCAAAACTGCGATCGACGAGAGCCCCCCAGAATGATGCTGGTATTTGGTTCGTAAATCTGTCTTCGCGCTGGTCTCTCTGATCGTCGTCGGCTTCTACTAGGCCTTGGGCGGACCGCTGGTGGATAGGTATTGGCTAGTGACCGGTCACGCCTAATTTCCAGCGGGGTCCAACGGCCAGTTTTTTCGACCGCTCTTCAAACAATCATCAAACTCCCGGCCAACCCGACTCGGCCGTCGACTAAGACCGCGAAGTCCGAACTCCAGCAGTGCTCCAGCCTGCTGCCAGCTTCCAGCAGAAATTCGCGTTGCCCTCTCCGGTCCGGGTCCGCGGGCTCGGGCAAACCGGCTTTGGGTCCGGCGAGACTTCGCCAACCCGAAACGTTCACCCGGCGTGCTGGCCGTTGTGCGCTGCTGACGCCCGCTGACACTGACCACTGGCTTCTCCTACTCAAGTTCTTGGCGGTGGCGTGAATGTGGTTTTGCGGAAACTGGTTTTCCAGCGATCACGTGTAGGGCAGGCTGCCCAGCTCTTGGGCAGCTCTTGGGCAGCACTCTCTGGCTTGCTGATTTTCGTCAGTTGAAAGTCGGCAGAAAGCAACAACTCTGCGTTACAGCGTGTCTGTGTGTAACGCACTCTACGCACCGTTAGTCGCTGCCTTCGTCGCGGGGTTTGTGGGGCCGTGAGAAGATCATAAAAAGATCCCCGTGGAGCCAGTAGCGATGGGGTACATGACACACGCACACCCATCCACGACTGGCTCATTCATTAGGTGGGAGCTCCGCTATCAGGTCGAAGATTATCCACCCCGCTCATTAGGCGACCGGTGAAAACCCATTCCAGGAATATGCAGGCAGCGACACTGTGTCAACTTCGGACGCACACACTGCGCTGGGTTACGGCACACGGCAACCAGTTTGAAGGTTACCTCGGCTACTACCGGCACTCGGCGGAAGCCAGCTCGATGACATCATAGTCCGTGGGGTGCGCCAGACGGCCAAGATTAGCTAATATACCTCGTCACTTCGGAAGAGGAGCCGATTATAGTAACAGGTTCCCCGCGGCGACAGATGCCGCTCTCCAGCAGAACTTCCAGTTTGCATTTCCCTTCTCTCTTTCTCTCTCTCTCTCTGTGTTGTCATCGCTACATGTCAATAACCCCTTCGCCGACTACTCTCCCCGTGGGGTGATGTGGTGACGTTGGAATGTGGTTTCGCTAATTTGGTGGCAAAAGTAAAACCAGACACACACAAAAAAAACTGACTCATCCAGGTCGAAAGAGGCCAAAGCCGTGGTTGCGTTCCTGGGGCTCCGACATGTTGGAATCTCTCATTACCGCCAGGCGGGGGGGGGCGAACCCTCTCTTCGGCCAACTGAATGGGGAAAATTGTGTCAACGCCGAACTTTCGGTGACTGGCCGGCGACTAACGTCTCGTCGAATCAAGCACAGACCCCAGCGCACCTTCTAACAGTGGATTGTTGAGTGAAGCCTGCGCTGGTGTCGGTGTTGAATCATCGTATGTTAATTCGGATGGGGATTTCGGTTTCGGTGCTGGCCTGCTGGCGGAATGTTGATTTAAATCACGGCCAACTTATTTAACGGGCAACAAATTACGGCAGCGCAAACAGTGGTTGTTGTGGTCAGCTGCTCTCCGCGAAACGGAACCCGGACGAGCCTAATTCTTAATGGATCTTCTATGTTCTCCGCTCGTAGGCCGAATGTAAACGAGAATGGAATCTGGCTTACTAGCCAGGGGTGCCCCTTATCGCTTCTCTATTAAAGCACGTACCGTTCGTTTATAATCGTAGCGCTGCTGCTGCTGTTGCCGACTTTATTCCGAAGTGCTACTTGCCGTTCATAAATAAAGCTTAACAATTTCATTACGCATGGAACGCGCGGCCCTCTCGCGCAGAGCCATACGGGAGATTGAGTGATGTTCTGGATCAGAACTAACGCTGTGGCGTACCGCGTGGTGTAACTGTTTATCTATAGCTAGTCCCTCGAGCACCTTGCAAGCCGCGTGTTGAGAGCTGAAGCAGTTGTAGAGCTTGATTCGTAAACAGGAAGAATGCGGTTTTAGGTTTTGCAGATGACGTCCGCTGGCGCCGTTTCTTTTTAATTCGGAATACGAATGGTTCTGAATCATTCTGACGATACGAGGTATTGGTAAACCACGGAGACCTGCAGGAAAGTCCAGCCGAGAGATTACTTTTAAACTTTCGAGAATGTACGTTTTTACCATCATCTCAACTTACGTCACTACGGTTCGGTTCGGATTACGGTTCTGTAGAAATCCGTGGCACCGTCAGAGACCCATCAGAAATACCGATCCTTGGCAAACCCATCAAGGCTGCCGGAGTGTGTCATAAGACGGGGGTAAACCTGACGTCCGCCTTACCAGGCGATTGTAGACCACGGTCGATGAATCGCTCATCGATTGGTTGATGCGTAACTTGTCCATATTGCGCACGTGCTCGTCAAGGCAGCCTCAGACTACTTCAAATGGCGAACCTAGCGAAGATCACGGCGTGCCGATAGTTCGGAGTCTATTACGAGCCGCACCGGAACCGCATCGTCCAGCTACCAGTACCGAGCATTTCTTTGGGCACTGGCCATGTCTTATGGCACCTCTCACCGCATCTCTGGAGAGAGTGCTCCGGTGCGCGTGCCTGGTATGCGAGTCTCGGGCGGCCTAAGCGTGTCGCGCGCTGATTCGATCCAAATTATAACGCTCTCGGGGACAGTCGTCCGGGTTTCATTAGTTCGCGGCTTGGCTCGGCCGCCCCGAGGGCGTCGTAAATGGCGACCCAGTGCTGGTTATGCAGGTACATTGCTGTATCGGATTGATTTTCGTTTTGTCTCGACCGATTCTCCACTAAACGGCGGAATCCGTCCCCCTCCAGACAGAGAGGTGGTGTTGCATCACGCCCGGCCACGTGAGCCACCGAGCGACGGAGAAAGTGAACGACTGAGTCTCGCCCAGGCCAGCGGGATATCTAGAAATGGTTTACGATCCTCGAAAATTCACCTGGGCCACTATTTAGATATGTAGGTCTAGACGATCCCATACTCAATGTCGCTTCGTTGCTCTCTCGTTACAGTTATGGTGGCTATCGGATTCACCCTGCCGGACAGATCGTAGCCCTTGTGTGACTTCAGCCAAGGTAATTGGAGCCGCATGCAACTGCCCGTTTCTAACGCTCGCCTCTGCGTCGCAACTCGCAAAACAGCTGTTTGCGAAAATTTAGAATTGTTGTCTGCCGTCCGTTTGCGCGTCCGTGGGCTTAACATGTCAATATTAGCATACACACCAACCCTTGCAGCCCTCGGACGCGATGCACTCGGTCGCCCGCGCTGGGGGCATCGATGGCATGCTCAAATATTTGTCCAGCGACGACCAACCCAACGCGGCACAATGCACGCTCTTTGTACGTGCAACTCGAAGCCAGCTGCACTCTATCCCCGGTTGGTCCGCCCGAGAACTGTTGTCAGTTGCGCACGGTTCCCTCTGGTCTGGTGTGCCTAAGCTGTCTATGTGTGTTTTCATGTGATAAGAGGCTTGCCAAGCCCTGGGAATGCAGTTTTCGAGCTGGGCCAGATGTCGGCCTCTTTGATAGATGTGCGCCAACTCGAGAGAGACGCAGCGTAGAAGACACGACCTTGGATGAGGTCTTGGACTTTTGAGAAGGCAGTTCCTGACTCGCCCAAAACCCAGCTCCCCGGAGACAGGGCAGACATTTGAAACCGAATTCATCGAATGAAGTCATCCCCGGAAGAATGGACGATGAAGTGTGGCGGTCGCGGTCGACGTCCCGGGGTGTGTAGAGCATTACATTTGGCACATCAATCAAGCCATGATCGCGCGGCGGGACTTTTGAGCTTTGATGTTGTTATTATTATTCTATTTCTTTGCTGCAACTGTCCGGAGTGACACAGAAGGATGATCTCATCATTGCCATGCGATGTATGGCATACAGCTGGGCAGTGGGTCAGATGAATTTCCTACTGAAAAGTATTGGAATTGGATTTCGTTCTCAAGTTTCTCAAGAATTTATACTCATTCTCTTCGCGGAATCAGTTCCTCTAAGTTACCAACATGTGTTAGTGTTTCGATAGTGGACCTTGGACTTGATCCTCTTCCCGGTTCATTAGAGGTGAATTGTTTTCGGTTTGCTTGCCACAGGGTGGACCTTGCTCAAGATAAGTTCCGCGATCCGCGTTGTGTTGTGGTAATCGATATGATCACCTTCTTCAACCCGAATCAAGGCCATTCAAACTATTCGATACGCGCTGCACGGATTATAGAGTTCTATCTGCGGTCCGCTCGGGCTCGGGTCTCACGTGTAGATATTCTGTTTCCCCGAAGCCCACAGCGATCGCGAGTTGAAGTGCCGTGATTGTCGGATATTGCTGAGTGTGAATCCTGTCAGCCTTTTCCGATCGTTCCTTCGACCCTGACTGAGTCTGGTCTTTTCTTTTGCGCAGCACTCAAAAATTGGCCGATCCCAGGGCAGAAGATCTCAGGCTAGACCACCTAAAGGTGATCACGCATCGCGGAGCGGTCGCACGTTAAATGTAAATTTTGTGCTTCGAATTGCCAAACCCAAACGGGCGGTGTGACGCAAAACGGTGACAGAAAACGGACTGAAAACAATGGTCTCAGCAGCAGCAGCAGTCTTGTTGTGGTTTGTCCGCCCGGCCACTGAGTAGCGATTCGTTTGACGATTCGACAATTAATTTCAACAGAAGCCCTGCGGGCGGTGGGTGGCCTTTGGCCAACACCGCGATCCTCCGCGTAATGTCGTTTGTGTGTCGTTAACGCGTGTTCGTTGTGGTTGCTGCTAGTGTTTTCCGAGCCCGGCCGGACACAATGGTGGTGCGCGTGGCGTACTTACTGTGCGCGTGCCTGAGAACGCGTCGGTCGGCGCCGCTGGCTTTGAACTATGTCTCGCCTCTATTGTTTCGCCAGGCGGCCACCGTGTAACCGCGCGCTGTTCAAGCATCATCGTTTAAGGAGGGAGCCGTCAATGTAAATGCGCCGCGCCATGTTGCACCACCCAGCGTGTGACGGTTTGCCGACGTTGTTGAGGGTCCTCGCTTTGCATTACTATTAAATTTTGGAGGTACCTGAGAGTTGCACACTCCCAGCGGTTGCCGGATTAGTGGCCAGTTGTCTCGGAGTTGGCGGAGATTATCATAATCGCTCACGGGGGTGCACGAGTTGGTCTTTTTTTTTCCTGTTCGCTACACGACCCCCAGTGCCCTTGCATGGACGGCCTCGTTGCCGCTGCCTATTGCTACCAGATTTGTGACTCTCACGCTGTGTTTCTTGCCGCCGACGGCGTCCATCTCTTGGGCAACTCGATGAGCCAAGGCTTTGCTCATATTGGCTCAGATCGGATCAGAGCTGTGACAAATGCAGTGTGCGCATTCCACACCGCATTGTAGGGGCCCCTATTGTTTCACTTGCGCGGGACTAAGCTTTCATTAACCTTGTTTTGTTTTTTTTATTTTGGTTCTCTACGCAAGACAGTTGGAATCTCTTGAAGAAGCATGTTGCAAAATAAACGGATGGAGATTTTCGGAGGCACGTCACGTTGTTTGGAGTGTGTTTCTTTCATTCAAGATTGCTTCAAACGGACTGTGTAAATCTATTTGTTGTCCCCGCGGTGGCGAACCCCGCTGCACAGACTGAACCTGTGGTGCCCACAGCCATAAAAGTGTTAGACTTAATTTCGTGGTAATTAAGCACATTTATTGCTCCACCGCTCGTTGTGACGGGGGCTGTGGGGATCTGGTGCGCAATGGGACATAAAACAGTATTTATATTGAAGCGCGCGGTAATGAGCGGAGGCTCACGGTTCAGGTTTTTACGAAATAGCGCTCCTCTGGGGCGGTCGGCAAAGCCAAATTGCCAAATGCTCGTTGATGTCGCTTTTTTATGATCATTAAATGGTTATAAAAAGCTTGAAATTATGAACTTTATTGTGTTTTACTATTTGTGCACAAAAGGGTGCAATAATATTTCTTCCCATTCATAATTTATGGCCCAACAATGAAGTACCGCAAGCTAGAATTAGATATCTTTTTTTGGTCCTGGAGACACCAAATTGTCTGAGATCATCTTGTTTTACCGATAAACAAGCAAAAGTTATCTAGCTTTCATCGTTACACAAAATGCAGCTCATATTTTCATCTCATAATACTCGTGCGGTCAGTGTCCTTGCGTACATCGAAATAATCCCCACACAGCTCCTTCATCCCCACACAGTTCCCCTTCGGTCGCTCGTGACAGAAATGGCCATATTTGTCGCCCCCGGATTTCTGACGCAAATCCCGCGATGAATACCCCGTGCGCGATGTACGCGTGCTTATTTTGGCCGAGTAAGGATTAGCGCGACCGCTCGCGAGAACGCTTCACGACACACCGTACAGCTCGTGGCGAAGGCCACCGAAGGCGCGTGTGCCGAAGCATCGTGACCACAGTTCCGGTGGCCACCGTATTTGGGATTTCACCTCATTAATTCCGAACGAGCTCTGGTCGCGGCTGCGCGAGGATTTTCATGCCAATTTTTGACTGACTTCACCAAAGCCGGTCGAACGGTTGGATGCGGAGCGGTTTGGGTTTCGGTCGAAACTTACTCTCAATGTCAAGTGAGGTGTCGGTGTCGAAAGGGGGAAGTATCAGCAAATATTGATCAACCGTATGAATATGTATGCCCCACAAGTGCGGTCACCCACAGAACGCAGCATGTGATACCTTCGGGCTTCTTGCGATATAATTTCTTATTTGCTTGACAGCAGCAGCAGCTACGTTAAGTGGATCGTGTACAAGAAACGGGCTAAACTATTGGACAGACAGAGCTCTGGTATTCCCCCAAGAGTGAGGTACTTTTTTACAATCTTTACACATTTTCTCGCCGTCTTTTGAGAAGAGCTTCTTAAACAGCACATGAAACGAATATTATTTTACACAGTGGAAAAAGATGTTAATCCTGTAATAAACTATCGAACCATTAAATAATAGCCTCTTGTTTTGGTCTTTCGTTGCAGGAAAATACGATGGTTTTATGACGCTGTTCAGTTGCTGTTTCTAATTAATGGTAAGTGAGAACCCTTTAACGGCCACGCTTTCCTGTTTCGGTTTCACGCGAGGATTAAAAGTTCATGGCTTGCTTATGCGCAAGAGTATGTCGCGCTCCAGTGTGGAAGCCGCGCAGGAGGAAGCGCGCATTCGTCGGAAATTGGTGCAATAGATATGCAAAGTTCAACATTTAAATATCCTGCCTCTTTAATCGGGTCGGTCGGTCAACGTCCTCTCCTGGGCTGACTGTGGACAATCGCGCGCACCGAGCGACTTTCAATTTCCATATTTCGTGTGAAGCTTACTTTTGTCGCCTTCCATTGAAAGAGTGGTAAGGAAGGAGCTTCGTGGCGTGGCGTATAACCAGAGAGGCTGCGCTCTAAGGAGATGCATTCGGGAGCCGCGCCAGACGTCGCGCAGAAGATGAATATTCATCGCCTCACATGCTCGGCCGGACTCGGTGACCCAGGCGACGCAGACAGTCCGGCAGACAGTGGGGCTGCTGGATTTTGTGGACCGTAAGATTTTAACCGTACGAGCCATTGAACCGGCGTGGAGATGATAATTCGATGGTCGTGTGCGAGCGCGCACCACGGCATCGAACCGTTTGTGACCAGCCGCCTTGGAAGGTGGAACACCCTTATGCGACTCCACGCTAGCTCCTCCGGGACCGTTTTGTTCTCGCAAAGGAACCCTCAAAAGCATCGACTGCTTATAGAATGTTTTCCACCTTTAACTCGTCTGGGCCTCAGCGGCCTGCTTCTTTTGCAATTGTTGCTTTTTCTTTTCGAGGCCTTTCCAGGCGATTGCCGTGACCACTATTCGTGACACGAGAATGAAAAGATCCCTCGAACCAAGGAGGAGAAGGCAAAACACTTGATATGGCCGCGACGGGGTGGTATGCCGACGATGATATGTCGATGATTTGTCGCCTTCAATTTGTCATGCTGCATGTCGCGCATCGTGGCGACATTTTTTTCGCGTACCTCTCGAGGCGCGTCCTCCAACGGGCAATGCAAGTGCCAGCGGCCAAGGATCGACCGGATTCCATATACGGCATCCGCAGCGTGCGGACCGTGGCATCGATTCTACGCCAGTACCAAAAATGCCATCCCCTCGATGCAGGGGCCCCGATGCGATCACTTAGAACACCAACTCCTGGGGTCATGTTTGCTGCAGGCACTTTCCCCTTCGCCCCGGTCCTGTGGCCCTGCCTGAGTTTGCGCACGTCCAATTTCGCGTTTTGAGTTCAAGGATGCGGGCAGCGGCCAATACTCGCCGGGTCCTTCGTTGCAACGCTTGACCGAGCTCCGACAGCACGAACCGACCGGAGAAGGATGTGGTACCGCTGTTTTCATTTGCGTTGCATTAGCCTTGGCCGTTGAGTGAGGAAGGTTTCCACTGTTAACACGTGCAAACACAAAACGCCAGAGAGCACCGGCTGCAGCGGCATCGCGGCCGCACTACGAACGTCTCCAATTGAGGGCATTCGTGTCGATGTGCGGTTAGTTTTCTCCTTCGGTCCTATTAGTGAACCACAAGTGCAAAAAAAAAAAACAAACATATGCAACATGAATCACTGCGATTCGTTTAATTGTTGAAGCATCTTCTCGGAGCACCGGTTCGTTAGGGTGTTGAGTGTGGAAAACGGTGGCAGAAAAAACCTTAAAAGCCCCCGTCTCTTCTGAATTTCCCTTTCAAAGGGTGTGATCACCTTTAGCGTTAATACAATTAAGGAACAGACAAATAAGATCACATGAGACACACTCTTGATAGATTCATATCTTTTCAATTATCGAACCCGCTGAAAGTTCAAATTCAAGGCGCTGATCGGTGCACTAATTGTAAAGCCTGCACGCCATGACTATCCTCTCGGTTGGGTGTGGTGTGAAAGTGAACTTCACAGAAGAATAAATTGGTCTTTCTTTCGTTTTGGATCCGAAGACGATCCGAACATCCATCAAGTGCCCATGGTACTGCTGTGATCCGTTGAAGCCAAAATTTCAACAACAAAAATGCGCACCCAAAGTCGCGCGGGTCCAAGATAATTGGCGATCGATCGAAGATGCGCGCAATGTCAATGATCGAATAGTTTTTTTTTTCGTTTGCATTTTCCTTTTCCACGTTTTTCCACCATCGCAGGCCGGGTTTCTTTTCTCTTACGCGTGGTTTAAAGTCTCCCATGGGCCACGGGGTAATTTGCGACTGGCCCCAGCAGCGAGCTGATTTTTGTGGGCAGAGCACGAAATGAGCACAATTTTATGAGATGCAAAGCCGCCCGAGTGGGAAAGAGAACAAACGGTCGTTGTGATTGTAAAGACGGCGAAGGAAGGGCGGAGAGAGAGAGAGAGAGCATAAAGCTATCGGACAAAACGACCCCGGCAGACGTAATAAAGAAGCTCGCGGCAACCAGAAGCAGCAGCCGGGGCACCGCGGTCGGGTGTCTTTTCCGTTCCGAAGCCCCACGCTTCCCGAAGTGCTGCGGCCACGACGGCGAAGAGCGGGGACCGGCGGAATCGATAAGTTATGAAATCTTGCGCTCACGAAAGGTATTAATTATGGGAAGGTTTATTTTTTATTTTACTTGCCGTTGTTTTTTACGTCGTCTCCGTTTGCCGAACGCCGGAGACAAATTGCATCCGTCTTGTTGGGGTGCGCTCTGTGCGCGCGCCGTTCGACTTTAAGCATCGTGCGCGCCGCCCCACTACCACCGCCCCACTGTGAAGGTCAACGACTTTCGGCATGCCGTTATGCTCGTGATTTGACCGCAGTGCACTAAGTGGTTGGAAATGCGTCTAAGATACGCGCCGTAGCCGTAGGCGCCACTGGTGTTTCACGAGAAGAAACATTATTTTTATCTACAGAACTATGGAACGATTCATTTTCATCTCTATCAGACAAATGTGTGGTTTTTGAAAAGCGATAATAAGTTTTAAAGTTTCAATCGAAAAGAGTTCCAATTTGGAGTGATTTGTGCTGTTATGTGATGCAATTATATTTAAATATTTTATTATTTCGTGTCAATATTTTCGGAAATAACAGTTTCAGGCCATAGTGAGCAACCGTAACAGCGACCTATTTCAAGGCATTCGACAGCTTATTCACTATTGGATGAATATTGAATTTGAATTTTATCTTAACCTCCTTAAAGCGACTTCAAACACTTTATCACTATCATTTCGTGCCTCAACATGTCTGGCATGGCCAGTCCATCGTACTCTGGAGGGTTCTAAGTGATTCGTAGCAAACCCTTAACCAATCACAGCCGTGCCATTCGGGAGATCACCACACCAACCGTGTCGTGTCACGCTGAAGTTAAAAATGAAAGCTACCACCCAAATGTCAAAGGCTGGCAACTTTTGGTTGCCATAGTTTCGGAGCGTGCCGCACCCGCGTCACTATCACTCATAGTAGATCACTACTGCGCCACGGACCAATGGCACACACACACACATACGGTCGATTAAACGTCTACCGATCGATAGCTGTGTTCGCGCGTGGTGCGTGCAATCAGTGGCTCCAAAGTCCCGCACACGATCGTGATAGACACAGACATCATCAGCCCCCAAGGCGGACTTAATTTATGCTGCTTTATGCTGTCGCTTTGCGTTTTTAGTGCTCGTGTCCCTCTCTCTCTCGCTCTCTCTGTCTCTTGCTTCTGGGAGACAGGCTGAGCAGTTTTCAAGGTTAGCCGGGCCTCTGACGTAATTGTGTAATTTCCTCTCCATCGTTAGGGCCCGGTCGTTAGGCCGTGCTCTGTAACGGGGCTTGTTGTTGTCTTCTGCGAAACGACCGCCCGGTGACCTGCCAAAGTTCGGGCCCAGCTGCTGTTGCTGTTAGCGGCTACCACTTTTGAGCCGACAAGACCGACCCTTAACTAACCCGCGGAGCGTGTTTGCGTTCGAGAGACTCCTGCTGGGTTCGTGTCCAGTGCTAACGGTGTGTTGTTTGGCAGGGCGTAATACGGGAAGCTTGACGGGAACCTGGCCGGATTGGAGCGCCGCTTTTTGAAGCACGCCATGTGCGCCGCCGCGTACGTCTTGATTTATCGCTCATAAGCATCTCCAATCGCGTGGCTAATGCTTATTGGGAAAACGGGCTAACGGAGCACAGCCGCACGGTAATCACGCACGTATCAACGAAAACATTGCCCAAGTTCGCGCAATACGAACCCTTTTTTATTATTTGTGCATAGTAGAAGTTATGCCGGTGGATAGAAACAGAGCTGCAGCTTCATCATCTGCTTTGGCAGCACGAAACGGTGACTGTTTCTGCACACAAACCCAAACAACGGTCCGAATCGCACGTGGGGAGTAATTCTGAGGAAAAGGAACACAGGAACAGGTAGGTTAAAGTACCTAAATTCTCCCTTATTGGAGAACACCATCCAACGCCCCTTACGCATATTCTGCAAAAAACAAACCGGAAAGTCTGTTCTACGCAAACCGTTAGCTTTTTTTATTAGAACCAGCGGCGCCTTGCACCTATTTATTAGTTAACGAAGTGAAGTGTAGAATATTGCCTATCCCTAGGCCAAGGCTAGGCTTCGGCGGGAACGGATAAATGTGAGAGATTAATTATCGGCGAAATTTTATGGACCACCGGTGCTGCCGCGACGGGTAAGGACGTCCGACTCCGAGCGTCGAAAACGGGATCGGCGAACGTCGTCTTGGGTTTTCGTCTTAATTTTGGGGCCTCGTTTTGCGTAATTCTCCCCGGGCCCCTCCCGGAGTTTGGCGGGGCCACTATTAGCAGCAGCGTTCAATTGGATCCGGCTTTGGTGAGTCGAATGCAAACGAACGCCACCCGGTGGTGGTGTGGTGTTCCCTAATTGGGGGCTTTCTTCGCGGAAAAGAAAAAAAAGGCCTCTCTTCTCAACTCGCGAAACGTGTGGCAACGATTTCCGATTACCAGAGCCACCGAGGAGGGGCAGAGTGGCTTGGAAAGGATCAATTTGATTCGATGAACACGAAAAAGAACGCAGAAAAGTTGGTTTCTGTGGACGATTGTTGCATCGGGCAAACCCCGGACCTCGGGGTGAGCTATAAAACGGCCGATGCGAGAGACCTTGAGTGTGTCCCGAGGCAAGCGCAGACATTTGACTACCCGTCACCAGCAGTTTTGGTTGTGGTGAAACGTGTGCGAATGTTTTTATAACCATCAACTATTAAAGAAAACTAAGTAAATTAAAACGTGGCACTGAAACAGAAATCCTACGGAAATTGAGTAATTCAGATTTTATAATGCTCAGCGTAAAAAATCAGTGCGCGACGACGGCAGGCGATCCGGAACTTTCGGTCGCATTGTATGCAGATACCCGTCAACCTCTCGATGTTCAATCGCTTGCTTCGTCCAGCGGTGGCCCATTCAAGACGGGTTCGTCGCTTCGACGGCGCCAAAGTCTTTCGTTAATTTTACATCATTGACATCAAACTTTGGGACAGTATTGGGCTGGAAAAGTGGCGTTTTTTGCCTCTTCTCGTTTGGACAACCCGTTTTCGGGAGGGCACTACTCTTACTCTCACTTCTGGGAATATTGCTTCCCCGGTGCCCAATTTCCTGCCCGGGCGCCATAGCCTTACATAATTCATGTTTCGGCCGAATCACTTATCCTGTTGGTTGGTGGACCTTTTGCGAAAACATTCCGCCCATTTTGTTGATTTCTGATGTGTTTTTCTTGTTTTTTTTTTTTGCCTCGTGTGCTCTCCATCTGTAGTTTGTTTGTTTGTTTATTGCTTGCGGTTATATATTTATTTTTTGCTTCACTTTCTTCGCGACACCAAAAAGGCCATTTCGGGCCGTCTGCGTGCCGGTCGTGACGAAGGGGTGTTTCGTTGGTGAAATAGTTATTTTTTCCCATTTTTTTGTGTTCGCCTGGCACTCGACTCGCCGTGTAGGGCTTGGGCTTGGGACTCCGAATGGTAGTCGCTCGGCCTAGTCACGTTTCGCAAGGTCATGAGAAAATGAATGAGCCAGCAACAGCATGATGTGTTGCTTTTTCGAGGGGAAACATTATTATGGGTGCACTCCTTTCTTCACACCACCAGGTCGTGCTTTAATTTACGGCGGTGGCCTCTCATCTCCCGCTGGCCAACACGATATTTGGCACGGGTCCAGTTTTGCCGGAACGATAGAGAGACAGCGCGGCTGCGACCGCAACCTTGACCAGCTTTCTGGCCTCGGTTGATTTATAATAGTGCCGAAGAAGTCATCTCGTTTTGATTAACCTCTGAACAGCGAATCGTGTATTTGGTGAAACAGGATGTATGCTTATTTATGTTTTTCTGAAAATAAATGTGACTTAACCGAAGGTAACATGCGGAAATATTCATGTTTTAAACTGACAAATATGACAAAAAAATCAAACACTGCCTGTCTGTCACGTAAAGATACCAAACAGTTGCGAAAAGGCTACACATTTCTCACGGCATTGAAATCACATTAGTGCCGATGAATAATTATAGAGACTGGTTTCCTAAACTTATGAACCGCATTATAGATTCACTCATTAAGCTACTAAAAAATGCAAGTTCTTTTTCCTTGCAACTTTGGTTCATTTTACTATAAAAAAACATTCTTGCTTCATTCTATACACACTCCATGGCAGTTGCGCCATCCGAGACGGGCTTTCCATCTTCGAGTGAAATGAGCCAACAACTTACATTGTAGCTTTATCACTGTGGCTGGAAGGCATCGCCAGAACGCCAACCGGTCGTGGGGTTCCAAGTCCAAGGCCCCCGATACTCATCCGGCGCATCCGAGAGCCAAAAGTCGCCGGCGAGAGGC
The DNA here is from genome assembly GCF_943734635.1 of Anopheles cruzii. Taxonomy (NCBI): domain Eukaryota; kingdom Metazoa; phylum Arthropoda; class Insecta; order Diptera; family Culicidae; genus Anopheles; species Anopheles cruzii. The sequence continues at coordinate 69,477,104 of NC_069145.1, read as the reverse complement.
AATGTCATTGCCAGGGCTTCTTCACCATCATTAGCGTAACCTCTTCGGGGCAAATATTGACAAAGCACTGTCGAGAAGTGCAAGATAGTGCCAGCGCGCGGGAAGCCTGGCCGGGGAACGGGAACGGGTATGTCCAGGGTCTCAGGTGCCGCGTGCCCACACCGCCGTCGCCACTGCCGCCACTTTCTGCACTTCTTCTGCCGAGTGCGACCGGAGCCGCCCATCGCCGATCCAAAATATGAAAAATGACACTTTCAATTGCTTATCTATTCAAATGACGTGAGATTTACAGCCTTCGTGCCTCTCGAGCATATTCAGCAGAAGGGTCGTCTCTCGGTGCGGTCGTTCTATGATGCACTTTGCAGCGGCGGCAAGGACAGGAACAACAATCAGCATTCGCGGACGCGAATAAAAAATGAGCGCGGTAAAAAGGCGAATGCAAGAAATAAAATTAACGTCCACCAATAGGAAGAAGAACCTCCGGCAGGCTCATTCTTCCTAGCTCGTAGAAAAGCACCAAAGAACGCTAGCCAGAGTCATTAGCATACGCAGAACCACGTGTGTGTGTGTGCGCGCGAGGAGACTACGTGCGGTGTGCTCTCTGGTGTCGAATGCCTCCTGGCGAGGTCCGGTCGTTACCGCAAGGTATCCGCAGCATTCCAAGGAGCTCCCCGGCGGGCGCGCGGGCGCGAGGTTGGCGCGGTGTCATCGGCACCACCACCGGGAGTCAAGTTTCCATCACTCACCCCTAGAACCGCGGGTTCCCGGGTGCCATTGAACACGCGGCGCAAAATAGACTTCTATTGGGAGTCTTACTGGAGTCTCTCGTCTGGAGTGTAGTTCCCCCGAAGACTCCGGATGGAACTTCAGAGTTAAAAAGAGGAAGAGTTGTGCGCACAAATGGCTCATTATTTTTCCCATACTTCAAAACTGGACACATTCACTGGCCTTATCAAAGTAATACATTTTAATGTCGCTCACTACGTGCCTTTATTCGGTTCCAAGGCTGACCACTGCATCTATTTTCGTCTTCTGGCTTCTTACTGGCCCTCTGGAGCCCTTTTATCCCGCCAGGACATACCGGCTGGCACCGAAACCGATCTCACGGGGCATTATCAGGTGTGTCTGTGGTGTGTGTTTGGTTGTTATCTTGCACACAACCAACTGGAACATTTTTTTCCATTTCACCTTCCGTGGGTTGCCTTCAGCTTCTTCTCATTAGCAGCAAATGGGCACCCTCTGGCTCTCTCTGGTCTGGCTCCAGCCCCTCTGACCGGAACACGGTTCCGCAGGGTTATCTGCTGGTTCCTGGGGGTGACTAACCTCTCCGCGGCCACGCAGGGTCCACGGAGAGTTGGTGATCTTCAATCCGTCTAGCCACTGGCGGGCCCGCTGCCCGCGAAGGTACTCCAACGCACGCCTTATGCTAATCGTGTGGGGTAGCGAAATGCGTCGCTGGCCGCTGGTCAGCAGCAGCAGCCGGTCGAGTGGCGCGTTCTCGGGATCATAAACCATGTGCCGGGCGGGACGCCACCGTGGGCATGTGGGGCTTTGGGGGGCCGCACACAAAAGCGGACCGTTAGGGTAGATAAAAATTCACGATCCCATCAAATCTAACTGTTATCATGCGCCGGCGGTGGGCGGGCGGTGCCCGTGACCGTTCGAGTGTGTTTCAATTATCGGGCTAAAGATGGTCAAATGGAACCAGTTTTGTTACTTAATGGTAGCGGATCATGGCTCCCCCCGGGAGGGGCACTCACAGTAGTCGTTACATGAATTGTGTTTATTAATTGAGCCCCAAGACGTCGGATACCGGGGACGAACGCTGTTTTGCTGTAAACGTCCCGGGCAATGCTTCCCTTATCACTAACGCTGCGAGGAATTGACTTACCTGATTTTTTTCTGCAAAAAGTGGCGCCCGTGAAAAGTATGACCTTTGTGAATGTGAAATATTGACCCAAATGGGGGGCCTCACTGTTTCCTGTGCCAAACCCGTTCGCGCGGACCAAAATTAAGCTTACCCCACAATCAATCACTTGGAACGCTTCCTTCGGAATTATTCAAATCCAACCAGTTTCTTCTTCGCCATCGAGCCTGCGCGTAAAGCCTTGCCACGGATGCCGTGCCACGCGATCGATCGCGATTCGAACTCCGTTTTGCTCGATAGCGCCACAGAATCCAAGGTCGAGTCCGTCGATCAAAACAGGAAGTTCGGCCGACGGCTGAGGCCGAGTTGACATTTGGTGCTCGCATACGCGCGTTTCCTTTCGCCCGGGTCCGTTCGGAGTCCGGCTGTGACACACTCTCTCTCTCTGCGCCACAATCGCGAGCAAATCCCTGGACCGTCAGTAGCAGCAGCGGCAGCAAAACCATTTATAATAGCGACACACACGGCCCGGCGACCGGGGCACACACCGCAAAGCCATAAAATGCCACCGACCGTGCGCAAGTTGTAACGGTTTCCGGAGTTTTAGTGTCCACCGCCGCCGACTGACCGACCGGCGGTCTCAGAGTCCAGATCTGTCTTTCTAATGGCGCTGCGGGTCCCATAAAACCCCCCGTGGACAGCCGCGAAGGTCCTAGCAAGCTCTCTTCGTTCATGCGGTTTGCGGTCGGTTTTGCAACCGCATCTCGGCGCGCGTTGCTCGGCGTGCGGCGCAGATGGTTGCAGCCGAATGCAATGTTCCATGTACTGCATGATGTAATAATTGCTGCTGCCACAAAACCGTTTTTATTCTACGGGTCTATAGCGTCCATACAGGAACAGTACCGACCAATTGCTGGAAGGAACAAATAACGCAAGCTCTTCGAAAAATTATTTGGTCTTAGAGCTTGTTTAATTGATCGATGATCCGAATGCGTGAACTAACATCTAGTAACATCCACGTTTAGTTATCGTTTTTCAACCTTACGGTTCCCTAATACTCACCTCAAGATCTTAAGCAAACAGTCCCCAAACTCCCTAAGATCTCAAGAACACATCATCTTGAGGCGACGGACAACAAACACTTTAAGCTATAGTTTACAATGATTTATCGTGAATGTTGAAGTGATCATTCACCTACCAACGATTTACTCAAAAAGGACGTTGTGAATGAAAGTTTGTTGGTGATCAGTAATCAAAATGCTGTCACCAACAGCCAGCTTTAAAATTCGCAAAAAAACAATTGCTTCGGACAAATGGTAATCAAAATTTGTTATCAAATTTAATGCAAAAATTTGTACCTTGCCTAACGTCCTCGGTTCGCTAATAATCGGGCCATGTAGTATTTTCAATTCAAAGCCTGCGATAGCGTCTCTTTCGGGCAAAGGGTAAAAATGCATCGTGGTCGTGCACTGTGGGCTAGAGTGCTTCCCCTTCCAGGTGCCCGTGGTTGGCCGAGGTCTCAAAACTATTATTTCACAAAAAGGCACATAAAACCGCATCCACTGCAGCAGGCGGAACAGGGCGGTGGCGTTGTGCATTGCGCGTGGAAGACTGTCATCTTCTTCCTGGTCGTTGGTGGTGACGACGGTGACTTCCTCGGGGCCCAGCATCCCACGGCACTATGATGTGGTCTCGTGTTTTTGTGTCTCGCAGCCCGAAGCACCGTTTTTTTTGTTGTGTGTGGCTGCTGTGTTCCCTAACGGAGTGCCCCGGGTGGAACTAAGGATGCAAAATTATCATCTTATTATTTATGGACAGACTCACTTCTCGCGATATTAATTATCCGGCTCACGGGGTGTATAGTTTTCTGCCCGTTTTGTTTTTTCTCCACTACGAGATCACCACCGATCGTTTCGCGCGACCGACACACATTTTTTGTGCCCTCCGCCTGTACCATCTGGCCTGTCTGTCGGATCCAGCGCGGAAAAAAAGCCGTCCGCACCAAATGAAGAAGTCTCAGCGTTATATGACACTCCACGAGGACTCATCGACGCAGACGGGACCGGTCAGAGAGCCGTCGACCTGTGGAGGAGGTCGCGCTTGGATGGATGGTGTGTAATTGAAAACGAAAACCTTGTCGCCCACGCCGGCCGGTCAGGGTCCAGGTGGTAATTTGCGGTCCCTGCGGTGCTGCACCCCCCGCCAGGAGTGTGTGGGGTACGTGAATATTGATTATGACGTCCACCCAGCGAACGAGACCCCATCATCGGGTGGAGGGTTGGATGGGATTTTAGTTTTTGTTTTCCGTCCGACACTTTGTCGGTAGCGTTGCAGACGACGTCTTCCTCCGGCCGAGGTCCGAAACTTCGTGACATTGACGAGTGGATCACACCAAGGGGGTGCTGTAGCAATAAATGAGCATTTTTGCTTTTCTTGCGCTCCACAACCAGTTCCAGGGGAAGGCCGCGGCCGAGATGAACGAAAGCGTGAAAGCGAAGGTAGCATATCCTTTAAGGATACGCGCTTGGCTCGAGGTCACCATCACCACTCAACCACTAATCCTGACATTTCGTTTTCACTACGAGACTCGTATGGCTTTATTTTTTGAAGCACCCCAAACTCCTACCGAAGGTAGTACCGTGGGCGAGCGCGAGGCTTCAATCGACAGAATCGACACGAACTTTAACAAAGCCTTCGAGAGGGTATTATGGGTTAGCTTACACGGGCTTATCGAAATAATTGGAACATAAACCACGATCAGCGCCGTTTCTCGACGACAGCCCATCGATTGGGGCTACCAACCACCCGACCCAGCTCCTAGAGACTCGGGCCAACGCCACTGCCAACGGCTTATCATAAACAAAACAACCGCCCACCAGACATCATCTGCGGCTTATGATTATATCACTGACGTCCCCTGTCTCTAAGACCTGTATGGTGGACACCCGTCGAAAAACTGGCTCTCGCGCCCACTTATCGATCGCTTAGCGTCTAATGGCACTGGTGTCAGCATTCTTTAGCACCGAATCCGTTGTTTGGCCACCGTCTGGGCAATGTGCAACCTGCAGCCTGCAGGAATGGGTGCGGCCAACCGGCGTGTCATTAATTTTCATTTAACACACGTCCGGCGTATGATTGACAGAGGTGGAAAGGATATCATTAGCGCAGCGCATGCGCAACCGCGGCTCTTGAACCGATCGGACGACCTTCACGCGGAAGACCGCACCCGACCGTGCTGCGATCACCGGTAGCAATCAATTATTTCGCTCCTAATAAAGATCATTTGCCTTGCCTGGAAAGGACGCTGGAAGAGGGACGTAGAGCCACTTGGTCTGAAGTGGTTGGCTTGGACCTCCCGTTGGTCGTAGGTGGGACCACTGCCGACCGAGACCGAGGAAAGAAGAGGTGGGCGAGAATCGATCGGAGGAACGGTAAGCATCATCCCCCAGGAAGGCATCCTTGAAGAGGTCGATTTGGGCGCAGAGTAGGTGGACACCAGACAAAGTGTGTTGTCGATCATTCTCGATGCGGAAGCCGTTCCTTGGTTCATTACCGAAACGCGGCGAAGGCGATTGGCAGCAAGGTCGTAGTACGTAGGGGAAAGAGTTGGACGCTCCGTGAAGGAGGTTCACTTTCGCTTTTCCGACACTTACGTGCGGCTGACTGGAGCTGACAAATATGCTGACAGTGGCCTATCACCGCGCATTCCGCTCCGCCCAATCGTTTATCGCCCACACGGAGAAGCTTCATCCACACGATCCACAGGCTTTAGGGGAGGTCTTTGAAAACGGCGCCACAGATTGCGCTGGTCCGCGTCTTCGGCATGGCACGAATTCATCAACCACATCATCGGCGTTCGACTGTGAAGTTTATGTGAATTCATAAAGCATAATTAATCGAGGCTGCTGCTGCTGCTGCTGGGCGTCTATGCGGTCACCAGTCTCGTCATCGTCCCCTTTGAGTCGCTGTCGCCGCCGTCGTGTCCGCCCGGAGGTAATCGAAGCGACTTGCATCATGCCGGCGCGGCGAAAACGAAGACTGCTGCGCACTTCGATATGCGTTATGCTTCTGGGTTTTCGAAACTGAGCCGTTGATTCAGCGCGCTCTAGCCGCGGCCGCGACTCTATTCAGGTCGCGGCACCGAGGTGCACCACCGACGACCGATTTCACTTCCGTCCAACCGACCCGGCACCCGGCCGTTTGGTGATGGTCAGTTAACTATGCATGCGCACACCCGGAGTGAGTAATGTGGCGGCCGCTAGTCGGCTAGTGGCCAACTGTGCCGCAAAACTTTCTCCCCAAAAAAAAACCGGAGCCACCGCCAAGTAGCGCACAACAACGCGCCAAACGGAGTAGAACTGATGGGTGGTCGCGTTCTTTGGACGCCAGAGGACGCCACGGCAGACAGAAACCCTGCCCTATGTCTTCCAGTTGCGCTTGAGCAGTGGACATTTCTTGACCAGGTCGAGGTCACCGTTGCTGACGGAAACCGGAGACGTTTTGGGCTTGTCTCGGGTCACAGAAAAATAAAGTCTAACTTGAAGCCAACTTGACAGTGTAGCGCAAAGGACACGGTGTCAGAGAGGTTCGTTCGACCACGACGACCCCGCCAACATGTCACCTCACGGTGTTCACGATGTCTCATTTCGAGTTCTGCGGAGGGTCCACCAAATCTCCCCCGCGGACCCCCCTGAGTTCCGTCATCTGCACGCGCTAAAGACCGCCGGCCCCAAGGTTAGCGGAAGAGTTGTCAGCGGTTTTTTTGTTTTTTGCTGCTCGATGCGACGTTCTTCTTAAGGCTGGCCACTAGATGCGTGGCTCGCGTCTGAAGGTCACCGGAACGCGCGCTGTCCGGCCAATGCAGCGCCGCGTGGCATACTTTTGTTATGTAAATCGATGTTAAACACTTTTATTATTCTTCCTTCTGGGCTCCCCCGTGTGGCCGTGGCCGAGAGACGTGCCCTCCGGCAAAGCACAAGCACAAGCACAGCACTACTGGACAGTGCTTCCGCCGCCAGCTGGGTGTTTGCTCGGTTGGTCGGCAAACCTATGGCCAAGAACTACAATGGGGAAGGTTCTGCTATCTGCTCGGTGTGTGGGGACTGGCGACAATGGTCTTCTCACAGGTTTTAAGAGGGCTGCCTGACCGTTCGGTATTAAGTTGTTTAGCTTTACAATGGAAATCAAACAACTACGCCGCGGTCAACGATGACGATGGCGCGGCCTTCAGTCAACATAAACATGTTTTATTGTCGCTCAGTGCATAAGCCAAGTAGTAATCATATTTAACCCCGTTTGTGTTTCGTTTCGTTTCAGGTTGGTATCTCGCAAATGATGGACTGGGCGATGTGTTAAAGGTTCGTAAGCAAAGGTACGATTTTTGCGACGACCTAGGACATTGGGCAGGGGCTTCCTTAAGGCCTCCAGGGTTAATGCGGAATGTGGCTTAAGTAACTTACCGCTTTGTGCGCCGCTTTACATTCTAAAAACAAATGCGTTTTGCAACTCCATTACTCCGGGGGTAACTCTCGCGATCAGCATGACGCGTCTCCGAGGAACGATCAGCTGCTGAGGTGTCACCCGACGGCCTAAGTCGGGACGCGCGATCCGCCGGCTCGTTAGCAACCCCCCGCGAACAATAGGGGGCCCCGGTGATGTCAATATCAATCACCGGTTCGAGCGGCAACTTACGTACCTAAATAATGTGCCATTAGGGCACCTAAGGCGGCACCTTGCAAGAAGCCCTGGTCTCGGTGCCGACGAATGAACATGCACCGTTCGCACTTTGCGCACGGTCACCTCCCCGCCAGCAACAACTACCCCGTAAAGCCACTCAACAGAATCGAATGTTGACTGGATACTCGGTGCCACGTCACACACCACACGAACCTCCAATGTCATGTGACAGTCTCCGGTGCCGAGACAACACAAAAAACCGAAAAACACATTACACACTAACAAGTAGCGCCAACAGCGCCACCGCCGGTGTAGGCGTTTGGGTACACTGGAGATACTCAGCAACAACAGCGAAAAGAAAAATACGTCGGAGTTCGAACCGTATCGCGCAAATTGCATAATTTATTCCTCCCCGCGCATGGGGAGACGCTGGGTGGTAATTTAGGAGTCACCCTGACGTGGCGTGGTGTCGGTGGGAACTTTTCGGTGATCGGCGGGTGGCGACATCGTCGTGGCCATCGCACCGCCCGCTACCGAAACGTCACTGGGCCAAGATTCGGTCGATTACTATTTAACAATGGAGAGAATGGAGCCGTTTTGGGGGGCGAAAAAAGGGGCATACCTTCGCGTGTGTTCTCGTGACGGCGGAACAATAGGCGCGCACTGTCAAGCGAGTCCGTCTGGAATTGGGTGACAATGAAGGTGCCCTTCTATGATACCCCATTGCACGCAACTGGCCACCAATCGCTAGGATTTTGAGACTGTAGCTAAAACACACAGCTTGAGAAGGCCATGTTAGATAATACTCTGCTGCTGTGTGGATGCTCCTTTTTCTACCTACTAAACAATTCTACTTTAATTCTTATTTAATTTAATTTAAAACCAGTTGTTTTTGGGGGACCCTGAGCGTTAAAAACTCCAAACTCCGCGAAAAACAAACAAACTCCAACATTGCCAGACTCTGAGGGAATCGGCGACTATGGTTCGTCGGCAAGGTCTCACAAAGAAAGCGACTACAAACTGAAGTAAGATAAAGAGCCTCGACACTTCAGTCACGAAAATGTATGTGGCCACTAAAGCTAAAAGTCTAGGCAGATCCTAGAACTTATAGATAAGTAATTGAAAAGTACAACCCATTGGCTCTCCATAATGGCTCTAAATGGCGCGCTGTAAAAGTCGATTCAAAATTAAGACTTATTCCAGCTAGATGACAAACGGTTCACAACAATTTGCCAAGACTTCGAAACAAAAAGGACACCTCTGCATTTGGGCATAGGAAATTGGAAATTGATAGCTCTCCGCGCGGTAGCAAACCAAATAAATAATCTTCAAGGTTGCCGAACGCTCTGGTCCACCTCCGATCCGACGTCCTTATGTGGAACTGATAAATTGTGTTTCCAATCCAATGAACAAAATTAACCCAAACCATTCGCTCTAACCCTACCGTTTCGCCGCTTACCGCTTGCTAGCTTCCTATGACACCGATTCGAAATGTCAATCGGGTCTAACGGGTCTTCGATTTGCGTCCTCCAAGCGGTAGCCCGAAACGACGAGGTCTGACCGTCAAATGAACCCCAGGCAAGATTGCGCCCGTGGATTAGTAGCTCTCCGAAGGCGAGTAAACAGTTAGCGGGCCAGCCAGGTCGGGCCAACGTGTTGCGTGCGTTCCACGGCCACAGGGTGTTGGTCGACACGCGTTCGTGATTACTGCTCAGTGGGCTCGGCCGAGATTTAAATCCAAAGACTGCGCACCATAACCTGTGTGTGTGTGTGTGTGTGTGTGCGGAAAATCAATCTTCGATCCCAACACGCTTTCCGTGCGCCTTGCGCACGTGCACAGCGCGTACTTTCTACATCCCACTCTTACTAGGAAGCAGTCGCGGGCTGACGCGCGAGTGAAAAGTAATTTTCTGTTACGCACCACCACACACTGGGGGTCACTTCACGCCCACCGACACTAATTATGCTGATCATAGTGGTTCGGGCTCCACCCGAAACACCCGTACGGGGGCGCCGGCTTTACGCTACTCCTTGGAGACACGGTGCACTATCGCCAGCCATCGGTCGCTTCCAGCCCGGACTGGAGGAGTGATAATTTGTCTCTCCGTGAGCTGCTTCTCCAAAAAGCCGAGCACGGACCTCCGTGGAATAGTGTCTCTTCCTTTCGCGCTGCTCAGTCCTGCCAACAGCTTGTCATAATAATTGTGCAAGATTACGATCCACGTGCCGGTGGGCCGGGCCCCACCAACAGACCCCTGAACATGATGTGGTACAAATCGCGGCGTGGCGAGCGAGAGATCGACCCGCCGTGACGCAATGACGCGTTGATATGTTGTGCGCGGGTTGAGGATTAATTCATTTCTTCGCCCCTTCGGCCTTTCTAGAGCCGCCCGGATTACGTAGCTAAGGACCCCTGCGGGCTAATAAGCTTGCTTATCATCTAGCGTCCTTCAATCCACCGAAGGACTTCATAGTCTAGGAGTCTTAGGTGAGGTTTTGACGAGCTAATGGGGCTCCGTGGTCATGTCTAATTTGCGCTTGGTGCCAAGGCTACGACCTCTTGCATTCGGTTTTTGATAACATTTAATCAGACATCCCCGTTGGAGAGCCCGCAGGCCATTTATAGCGATGCCATTGCTCCGCACGGCGACGGAAGCACGCGCGTTCCCAAGATTCTTTGGAATGGAGAAGGAAGCTCGTTACCAATTCCGGTCGGCTCCAATCCATCACGATGCGCGATATCTGCAAGTAAATTAGGCCGCGTTCCACTAGGTAACCGCCAGCCGGACTGCACGACACATTTGCATCTTACAATGATGCTTAGCCCGGGATGTCCGTGCGTTTGCAGTGCATAATTCGGCCCCGTGTGCAGATCCACATCGTCGTGGAACTTTTGATTTACTGCATCAAATTTCCCGCGGATACATGCGTGCCGGGCACACTAGTCATCGGGTTGGCAAGTGACTGGCTGGCTGTCTGATTCCACGGGCTCCTGTGGCTTTTTTTTTTCTTCAAATTCCAACCTTCCCGAAGTGGCAATCTCGCCCGAACGCCCGATAGGCCTCAGGGTGCCCCGGTTGACCCAGCCCCCCTAGTAAGTACAGCTTGCTGTGTATCTCGTTAAAATTTCATTGCGAAGCAAATATTTTTACGGCCACCATAAATTTCGCGCGCCACACAATTCGTCGTGAACCCTTTGGACGAACTCCAACCCTTTCGTGCGGATTTTTTTTTTCCTGTTCCGCCCACCCTGCACCAGCAGTCGGTAGTCGGCATCGGTTTCGCACGGTAGCGGCCACGGCCCGGAGCAATAGGTCGCTGCCACACGGCTGCCAAATGGGTGACCGCGCGGCCACCGCGAATGTTTGATGGGCGAATGATTTACGGCTGAAGAAAGATGTTACGCGAGATGTTGGAGATGTGACCGACTCTCCCGGTTTGACACCGTAACACCGGAGCTGCGGAGTCGCTGTGCCCCACGGCTGTAGGGTACTGGCAAAAATGGGACTCACCGGACCTTCCCGTGAAAAGCCCGGGCGACCCCCTTTTTCTCACCGGTTTAAGGGTGCACCCGATCAAGGGCCTATCCGGTCCGGCTCCCTCAGCCGCCAGTATGACATTTCGCGATTCCGGAGGGCAGAATTTGACAACCGAAGCGAACCCACAAACCTCATTCTGTCACCGGAGTCAGAACCGGGGCGCGGATCGTAGCTCTATCTCACAAATTGTGTCCCCCACCATAGCCGTATTGAGGTTAATGGTCCATTCTTTCTGACCTGCCCCAAAACACCGTGGCCGCGTCAATCTGCGAGGGTCAATCTGTTTTACGATATGTTATGCTCACGATTCCGGCCCAGGCGCCCGTGCCGTCGCCGCGTGTAGAGAGGTTCTAGGTTTTTGTGCGGCCCGATCCCGCTAGGCTTTTGTATTCGTTTTCTCATCACGTTTCCTTCATCCGTAGTTTGCGTAGCAGCCCCCGCGAAACGTCATAATTCGCCACGCGAGCAATAATCGCAATCGTGTCGTTTGGCACCCAAACTCTAGTTCCGGGCCACCTCCACTCCGGGGGGAATGTGGGGGACCCCGTTTTGCGACATTGTTTTCGGTGCAGCATAAGACACGACGAGGCCATTTAGCGTAGCGATGGCGGTGGGAGCGCGCAGAACATAACCGTGCCCGACGGCACGTTCCCCAACTTATATTACACGCCGCGGGGACACAACATAATATGTGGCGAACGTTGGTCTGGGCCAGCCCGATTAGCCAAGTAGCGAAATCTCAGCGACCACGAACTGCAAGGCCACCGCCGTAACTCTTGCGCTAGAAAACGGTTTGTGGCGTGGCGTGGTGTACACATGTTTACGATAACTGTCTTCAAGAGGCACGTTTCAGGCCAGGAACCGTGGGCCTGGCCTGAGTAACAACGTAAACGGGGTACGGGTAAAGCAACAACATCGGCCGCCGGCGGTTCAGATTTTGGTCAATTGATCGCGCGCCGCGCACGATCCGCTGGCCAAACAGGAGTCGAGTATCGCCCGAGGGGCCGAGATCGGTGGACGCGAAACAATAGCAAACCCCGCTCTTGCTGGGGAGCAATAAAAGGGGCCCACTAGAAACATAGGTTCGGCGCGCATCGGTGTGTTTTTGTTTTTCTTCGTCCGCCCGCGGTCCCGTCTGTTTTCGTTTCCATTCGTTCCCTCCACCAAAGCCAGGCCATCTTTCGGAGGCAACAACGTTCTCAGCAGGCAAAGCAGGTCACATCCCCGCAGGCCGACGTGGTTCTAACACTCGTTTGGAAGTCTCGTTGGAGGACAGCCGCCCCACAACCCGCCTCGGTTAGCCTTAAGTGAGTCGAGGAAAAGTGTCGATTTGCACTTTCGTTTCCGCAATTGTGTCGCAAGAAGGGCGCGTCGTGGCGTTTTCGCTCACTGCCTTGGCTCTCTGTTCCGCTTTCGATTGCAGCCGCGTGTTTGTTGCGACCGGGCCGGGCAGCGAGAGCTGGGATAAAATTACTTACAACAACCGATCGGCGTTTTGAAATGGTGTGTCATTTTTCTTGTCCTATTGGCCACTGTTTCTTCGGGAGTTTCAAGCAGTATTAGGGCTGCTGCAAAGCAGGTTTCGCGATGAACTACTTCCAGGCAGCCGATCTTCGTTTCGTTTATATTTCTCAGGAGAAATTCACAGACTGTTGAGGTGCTCTATAATTTTGATCATAAAAGGATTAAACGAATACTTTCTTTGTACTTTCTATTGCCACCTTCAATTGGTTCACGCTCCTAATAACGTCGGTTCAACTCCTGTAATCCGCAAAGTTGTGCTTGGCAGTAAACTTTCGTGCCAAGCACTGCTTATGCAACGACCGCAAGCCGCAAAATGTCGGAAAGACATCGTACTTTGAGTGAGGAAGAAAGAAGCATCCTTTTAGGGGCTCGATATCGATCAGGGTTTGGCTCCACACAATAACGCAACACTCCCTCCTGAGAAGCTATCCCGCTGGTCAGCTGCGATGCTGAGCTCGGATTCCATGTTTGCGTGTCCTCCGGATCACACCCGAGTAACTCCAAGCTATATCACCCATTCCTTCCGAGCATTCACTTATCTGCTCCTCCACACACGATGCGCAGTGTTGCGTTTGGCGCGGAGTGCCAGCCGCTGCTCCTAAGGCGCTCCCCGGCTGTGACCGACTGTGTTGTCGAAACGAAAGTAAAATTCGACTCATTGTAGGCAGGTCCACCGGGGGGCTCAGTCCGCCCGGGGCGGAATGCACCCCAAATTACCTACCCCGGTCAAAAAGGTCACCGGGTTAACGGTGGATCGGCGAAGACGGAGATCAAACGAGATCGAGGCAACGGCGGCGCCACCCTCCGTGCCCTCCGTTAGAGAAAGGAAAGGGTGGCATAAGCGGGCGGCAACCATAAATCATGCGGTGCGCTAACGGGGGGCCGGCGCGCGCACGGTCACCATACGGCGTCGCGGTCAGCAAGGCTCCCTTCGACCTTCGAATCACGAGGAAATGTGTGCGCGGAGCCGTGTCGAGTGGCCCGGCGAATGGGCCCAGATTATGCTGCACCAGCGCATACAAACATAGCGCCCGCGCTTGGTGATCGTGCATCGCTACGCCATTGCGGAAAGCTTGACATTTCAATCCTCTTGAACGAATGCGAAAAGATTAAGCCGGCGGCACGATTACATTAGTTCGATACTTTTACATGGTTGATATGTAATCTATAGATTAGAGCTCAGGTGGTTCAAATCTTCACACATTTCTGGCAGGAAAATATTCGTTAGCTCAGGAAGGTTCAAGTAAGTCGCCTCGTTAGTAGGAAATCAATAACGTGCAGCCTTTTTACTTAACAACAAATACTGATGCCATTATTTTTGGACGCGTCTTTAAACATGCCTTTTGCTCAGGAACTAAGATGTGTCACGCCCCGCAGCCATGGCGGATACGCCGAAGTATTTATTTGTTATTATTTTCCCAATGTTTGATGTGGTGTCATTTAACGTTCCATTGTTCAGTCTCGCTGCAGAGTGCCTCACAAAACTGCACCCTTACCCAATTAGTAACAGTCTGGCAGCAGTGAGGGTTGTCGAAGGGCTTAGCTGGAAAAAAACGCGATCAACCGCGCAACGATTGCGCCATCAAACAATTTCGCAATCCACCGGACGGATTATGTCCAATCGCCAGTGACACAGAGAAAGATATTAGCCAACCGCTGTGTTACGCTGCAACGCCGTCACCATTTTTACCGGCTTTTGCCGCCATGCACAATAGCTGCCATTTTGTGGTGCCAATAAACTTGACCGGGACCCGCCACAAAATTCACATGTGTTTGTCAAGTGATTAGCGCCTCGGGAACGCACGGTTGGCCCTCCTCTAGCGGTGCAATGGTGGCGCACGCAAAAATGCATCGCCGAGCGCTTTATTTTCGTTAATTGCTTCATAAATCACGCACCGTGAAGCTCACGACGCCAAAAGCAGCGAGCATTAGGCGGCGGACGTTATTAATAAGTAGCAGCCCGAGGTTGACAGAACGTCGATTTCACGCTGTCGCCGTCGGCGGAATCCGTCAAATGTTATAATTGCAACCGAAAAAGTTGCAACCGACCAAACCAAAAAAACCCATTACTTAATGAGCGACCAGCGGCTCAGCTCAGCGCTTCTTTAAATGTGACTAATTATAATGTGAATCTTCATCTATTTCCACCACTTTTATGGCTGTGTTGGCTGTGTTTTATGTCCATCTCTTTCGTGCACCCTTTTCGAGCTCTGTCTTCCGTTTGTGGGATGGTTGGCGATTGGCCATTAGATGGTTTTTGTCGAACCTCACACTCGTCCAAAAATCTGCACACCACGTGTCGGGACGATCACGGATGACGATGCCTCGCGACAGTCAAATGTTGAAACAATTAAAGCATTTTATTGCCACATTAATCTTCGGGTTGAGATCGTCGGCGGTCGCTCCGGAACTCGGGGCGAAGGCGTCGCGGCTTTACGAAAGATGATCTTGAGGCGTCGATTGATGGCGCTTGGTGGGCCCCGGGGGTGTTGGATTTCGTTCACAGCCACCGACATGTTTCGAGTTATAGTTTCGTAGGAAATATATTTCTTTCTTCGATTAGTTTCCAAAGAAAAACAGGCACCATTTTTATGATTCACATTGATTGGACTTCCGGATGAATGTTTGAATTTTCTTCGTTCAAATAAAAGTTTAAGGGTTTTATTGGCACCGAGCAGCCGATAAGACCGGCAGCCGATGCACTGTCAACGGAACACATTACTAGAGACAAAAAATTAAAATTTTATAAAAGCAACGGACCGAGAAAACGAACTCAAACGAACTTTGGGCTGGGCTTGGTTTGTAGTTTACGATCTTGGAAGGGCTACAACAGGATCGCGTTACCGAAATGATTATATCCCGATCGAAAACGCATCATGCTGTCACCTTTACGATTTGCTAGTACACACAAAATACATTCTAAGCACACCAAACCAATCAGTGGTCGAAGAGATAAGCAGGCAGCTTCGTGTTGGTTGAGGATCGATTTGTTGGTCATCTATCCGTTGAATGAATAGAGACGCAGACGTGCCTTACGAAATAGACGGAAACTTTTACTTGAAAAAGGACAGATCCTAGATTTTTTAAATGTATATTTAAGGTTACTTGAGGTTTCCCATACCTATTAATTACGAACGTAACACAATACACTAAACTCCAACGCAACTTAATTGAAGTATTATGAAACAGGAAAAGGCAACGGACACCACGTGAAAGATGAGCACAGGATAAACAAACAAACTCTAACCTGGCCTGGGCAGAACGAAAACCTCAGAACGGAGATATCCTTTTACGCTGCCACAAGCACCTCAATGTGACGCTTCCAAAACAATCCAAACAACGGCTCAAATGTCGAAATACCTTCGCACCACCTCTTATGCAACAAACGTCCGAGGACACCCATTGCATAAAACAGCAACGCAACTTCCTACGCCTGCGGTGAGTTCTTTAATGCGCCGCATACGGACCGAGGAAGTCCGATCCGATTTGATTATGATGCCGCCTATCAAATTGTACCCTTTCGGGGGGGCGCATGTAACTGAGACTTCTGTTTGTCCCCGACAGATCTCACCTTACTTCGCACCCCGCTATGGACGCCGATACCGCTCCACGGCAAAACCACGGCGGCGCCTAATATCAATTACTCGCGCAATGGCAATTATGCAGTCAATTAGCCCGGGGCTGGGCTTAAATTTCGGGCGATCGTATGCTTTTTGGGCCTTGTCGGCGAGAAAGCGTCAGCATTAACAACAGTTGCCACAACAGTATCTATGCTCACGAATGGGTGTTTTCGGGGAGTGGTGCGGGGCGAACAACTATTAGCATAATAATAATAGTAATGTAAACATGGTGCGCCGCTTTCGCTCTTCTGATGCCGAGATCCAAACAAACCGTCGACCCGAACCCGAAGATCGTCGAGCACCAAAGAGAGAACCGAAAATTGGCTCGCGAACCGCCGTTTGTTGTTATGCTGTTTTTTTTTTCCTAACCGAGCGCTCTTAATTGCCACACTCTACTCTAGCAGGGGGCGCGCGATCGTCAACGTCTTGATCGACGTCCGCGTGCCGGCCGAGGCCTAATTATGATATAATTGTGGCGATGGATGGGGAAAGTTGTGATCCATCGGGTCGCCCGACACCACCACCGGAGCATATTACCGCATCCGGGATCTCTTGGCGTAAGGTCTTGGCCGTTGTCTCGTGTGTTCTCCGCGGCGATGGTTGATGTCTTATTTTAACGCCCGACAACGTTGGGTGACGAAATTAACGCGCTCTCTTCGAAACGAGGTGGTCTCCGTTTTGAACCATCGTTCGTCCTTGAAGGGGGTGAATAATTAGGAGACTACCCTCCGAGCCTCCCATTCTTCTCCGCCGTGAGCCGCCGTGAGTGCAAAATAAATAAAACGGATCACAAACACTCCTAACGTGTACCGCATTGGCCAACCGAAAAGGGTCACTTCTTTTATGCTAAATATTATTGTTTTGCGTGCACAACAGCGCAACAACGGGTCAAACCCTCCCCAAATAAAGAGCACTGTGGCTTTGGTGGTTCGTGAGCAGAGAAAAAACGGTGCCAACGGTCTTCGTCGAGGATGAAGCAAAAGAGCGCCAAGAGGGAAGAAAAAGAAAGGCCGTGTTCGTGTTATGTAAATGTGCGTGATTGATGAATCCGAGGCTCCGAGGACCGAGTAATGAAGGCTGAGAGGTGAAAGTATGAATGATTCGAAACTTCTTGTTACACTTCGATTGGAATGCAGAGGGTGGTACACACAGAAACTATCTCAAGTACGGCTCCGTCGCTCGCTAATGGACGCCGGAGGAGCAGAGTTCGACTGCAGTCTAATGAAATATGAACTTTGCGTGAGCAACCTTTTTTTTTGTTTTGCTCGGTCCAAAGCATCTTTTTTCGATTGTTCCGGCAAATCAATTTAATCGTACAGTCGAAGCGGATACCGATCCTTTTACAGTAACAAGGATCGGATTTTGTTTCGCTTTTAAGACATGACGAATTCCAGCGTTTCATCATTGCTCACAAACCGCGGTTCCGGATTGATGCAACAATCGGACGGACAATGTGCTGTGTTTACAAAAACGAAACGATCAATAGCTCACACTTTCTCCTCCCGATCAGCAAGTGCTCTAAAAAACCGCGTGAAACCGCCACGCACAATGGCCAAGGATGTGGGGTCATTTTAATGTTTTTCGTATCCAACCAACAGGGCCGTAAAAAATGCTGTTCCCGATATGCATAATGTGTCCAAAGTCCAAATTTTGATGCTTGACTTGGCGTTGCATTGCAAAAAAAGCACTTCATTGTCTTACGGCGTGATCGAAACCGAAGTCTCCGCCGTTCGTTTCGACATTCCATCGAGTACCTTGTCCCTGGAGTCATTTAAATTCCCAGATGATGGCATCGCCCGCGGTCGTGTGACGTGCGAAAGAAATCAAACATTTCTCGCGTCTGGCGCCCGCGCTGTGCATGCTAAGCTGATGCATTATGTCAATTTCTCAGCATTCCGTTTTTGCATATTCAGGTTCGCCGGGAAAGGGGAAAGTTTGTTTTGCAATGGGCAAGAGCAATAGACGACAGGACAGCGAAAACAAGTGACAGTGATTCGTTCACCGAAAACGATCGCCATTTATCATGCGACTCGTGTCGATGATGCATTTTTTTGCCGGGAAACACTTGGGTCAAACGAAGCTCATAAATCCAAGTCTCTTTACCCTGTAAACCAACATTTTGTGATGTTTTGGCAATTCCAAACCTAACTGAATCTCGAGTGGTTTGATTGAATAGTAGCATCCGCGCTGGACAGATGAAGAATTATTAGTTAAAACCCTTCCCGTTCCAACGGCGACATCCATCAGCGAGGGCTAGCTGTGGCTATCGTCGCGATAAATGCTTCTTTTATTGGCGAAACGGGTGCCCATTTAGCGGAGGCTAGGAAGCGCTTATCGTAAACCTCCCTCTAGAACGCGTAATGATTAATACGCCTCGAACAGATATTCGTGTGCCGGTCGCGTCGGTATGATGTCGGATGGCGATTCATAAAATACGCATCGCGATAAAAAGCAACGAGCATCTCATTAGCGGCAAATGATCCACACAGCTCGCACCGGACTCCCTGAGCATCCTGAGCCTTGTCCTTTGCGGTGGGGGGCCCACGAACCGAGAGTCGATCTGCCCGAGGATGCCCGTGGGTCCCGGGTCTGTCTGGTGGAGCTCATAAAGCTTACCTTTTAGTGCTGCCTCTAATTGGCCATTCATTAGACGGGGTGCAGTGTGCAGATGCAGATGCGCGTTGTTGTGTCTCGGGCGATGCCATTACACCTCGTTTTGCCCTTGATACACGAGCGAGCCCCCGTTATCCGGCCATGCGTCGTAATTCATCGCGAATCGTCTGCAAGTTGTCACGCGGTGCACAGGACTCTCGCCCCGTTGTGCGTAGAACGATGCGTGGCCGCGACTCGGGCGAATCTTTGCCGATCTATGGAAGGCGTTTTAATATGAAAGAAGGAATGTAGAGACGACCAGATCGTAGACCAACTTCGAGACGGTGAGGTATACCGATTTGTACACTACAATAAGATTTATTATCCAATCAATAGACACCGCTGATAATCCGCTTTATGAATTCAAATTTTAATATTAAATTGCCATAGTTATTAAAGAAAGGAAGCGGCAAAGAACAGGAATAGAGAGAGAGAGAGAACGAGTATTGTTTAAAATAGTTCAAACAAATTACAGCAACCGTATAATTCTTGCCACTAAAGCATACATTTTCCTACCACCATCTATCAATCTTCGATTTTCGAAAGACAACCCATTATCCTCTTTTTTTTTTTTTTTTTTTTGATTACAATTTTAATTAGTGCAACCATTCTAGAATGCACGATCGGCTTGGGGGTTGGACGCCAAATTTAAGCACAATCGAACCCGCCCAACCGTGGAATATAAATTACGAACTGACTATTTTAATATCTTCCTGCACTAATTCCTCACGACAAATGCGCTCCTTCGGTGGCGCATCATCACTTTCCCGGCGGCGTATGATAATGAGCGAAACCC
>NC_069145.1:69437634-69456930 GCF_943734635.1 Anopheles cruzii | reverse complement strand
TGGCGCATCATCACTTTCCCGGCGGCGTATGATAATGAGCGAAACCCGCCGAAAAACCCATTCGCGCGCAACGGCACGTGATACATCACTTACGGGACGCGGCTCAGCTGGTTCCTTTTTCCCTTTTCTCTCTCTCTCTCTTCCTCTCTCGCATGGTGCACATGACACACCACACAAAAAACTCGCGCGAAAAACTAATCAAAAATCGGCAACAGAAGCCGCGAAAGCAAGAGTCAAACGCGCCCCATGAATAATGCATTGCAACTACGCCACGCTTAGTGCAATCAACTGGGGCCTAACGACAAGTTCGGGGACATAGTTTTACACAATGCGGATTGGAATTGGTTTTGACAATAGTTTGGTCGTTAGAAAGGAAACACTTTATCCCCAACGGCGCCTCATTTTAAGAAGCGACAAACATTGAAA
The DNA here is from genome assembly GCF_943734635.1 of Anopheles cruzii. Taxonomy (NCBI): domain Eukaryota; kingdom Metazoa; phylum Arthropoda; class Insecta; order Diptera; family Culicidae; genus Anopheles; species Anopheles cruzii. The sequence continues at coordinate 69,456,504 of NC_069145.1, read as the reverse complement.
GCCCCAAAGTTTGGTTTAACGAAAGTTGTAACAACTTTTCGCTTCACCCATCGGTTTGGTTTGATACAAAATTCGCCGGCCGAAAAAAACGGCAACTAAAAACGGTACGGATCAGTAGTAAACCGAACACCGGGCTCCCCCCGACTGTTTCGCCGGAATCATTAACGTCATCCCGAAAGGTGGCCCACCAATCAACAGCCAGCGACGCCCCAGCAACGGTGCGGTGCGGTCGAAAAAATGAGCGAGAAATATAAGTGAAAATAAAATTGACACCAAACCCCCGCGACGCGTGACTTCCATCGCCAGCTAGCCAGCCAGCCAGCCAGCCGAGTGCCCGGGGGGTCCTTCTTGCACTTCCGACGCCACTTTTCGTCTCATGTTTCTGCTGACCGCGGCTCCGAGGGCAAAATGTGCAATTAAGGCGTTTACTCAGTGGTGGGTGGCCTCGGAAGGTTGCGCCATTTGCGGGCGCCGCCAAGGTGTTCGCGTGTGATCGCATTACCGTGACGTTCGAAAGTATTGAGCCAGCCACGACAATTGGTTTGTTGGAATTTCCTTTTTCACACAACTTCCCATTAATGGCCGTCGCAGCTCCCAGGCCGTCCAAACACTTTCGACCGGCGGTGTACGTTTCAATCGGCTGAGGGCTCAGATTCGGCGGTGGCACTTATTTTGCTTTTAATTCAATTTCAAAACGCATCAGAAGCGCAAGGAAGCGAACGAGCTGTGTTGGCAAGTTTTTTTGCGGACCGCCGAACGCAGCAAAAATCCGTCTCAGTCCGCCGTAATGTGTGAGGCGCGCAATGGGCGAGCCGGCAGACGAGTGAGTGTGCTTGGTGGAGTCGCAAGTCCGCAGTGCAGTATGCAACTGCAATCGCCATGATTCATTCCCATAAATTAAAATCGAAAGCGTGGCGTAGCTGTTTAGTTTCGCTGATCGCCTCCGGTGGCCGCCCGAACCTCGTGCAGTGGCTGGTGATGGTGCTGAAATGTGAGTCTTTATTTCTCATCTCTCTTGCGTTGGTGCGCCGCGCGCTGTCTTGAGTGTTGGGCATTTTTTATAATCTATTCGATTTGATTGCCCATCGCCCGCCCGAACCACGGGGGAGCGGGGCCTATTAGTGTGGTTCGTTGGTGCATCTTAAGAAATACGCTGGCGTGGTGTGAATTATTTGCAGACGTCTCGCAATTAGTTCGCACGCCGCAATCAAAGGGAATGGTGGTGGCTTTCAAAACGCGCCGGGCCGATATATTGGCAACCGAAAGACACGCGAACCAGCGCGCCCCGTGGTGTGGGCTTGATTGATTTACGGCTAGAAAAATCGCTAGCGATACGGAGCGTCGTTTCGGACGTTTTCGGACATTTATCGTTTGGTAAACGGGAGAAACTTTACGGAGAAGAGAACTGCTCCGATAACCACAATCGGGGCAGGATAGTAAAGTCCGAGCCTAATGGGGGACGCAAATGAGCTAATTAGTAGTCCACGTGGCGCCGGCCCAGTGCCGGCGGACGGCTCCTTTCGGATTAATCGAAAGCGTTTGTTGATGAAAAAACAGTACGCACCGTTAAGCGCGAAGTGCACCGGCGGAGAGCGTGCGTGCTTGGAACGCATTCGGCACATCCGATCCGCTTCGATCGGCGTGGCGCCAAAAGTTTGGGCGCGAGGCGATAACACGGCGTTCCGAGACAAATTCCCGGAGCCGGAGTCGGACTCGAGTCAGTCAGCCGATCGGTCGGGGAATCAGTAAGTGCGCGAATTGCATCGAGTGGTGAAGTGAGTCGGATAAAACAGACACGACGATGCACGTCCTGCTGCTGGTGAAGCTGGTGAACGTGAAGCATCCAACATGGCGCGATGCGGCTTTCGTTGGCGGTGGTCAAGCTACAAACCGTAAGCATTGGCCGCGATGGGTCAAGTAGACTTTATTCTTAAAAGACGATCAGCCGGGAAAGTGCCCATTAACCGAAGTGGTGTGAACAAGATGAAAGGAACTTCGTTGGCGATTCCAAAAATGCCGATAAAATGGGCAACCTCCAATCAGCAGTGAATTATCCGAATTGCGAACTCCGTGTTAAGTGTTACGATTTTTTGGCACGTTACTCGACCTCAAAATGGCCGCTTTTCTGTGTGACACAAATTTAGTTCGAAAAATTCCATCACTTAATTCTTCGCCCCTTTTTTCTAACAAAACAAAGTGTAAAGCATACTCTTCGCCAATCGAACCGCAACAGCCTCCAACATGGAATCGAAATGGTTTTGCCCCGGCGAAGCCCCTCCGGGGACCCCCATAAACATCCGAGCATCCGAGGTGTGTCCCCGTGTAAGGCGGCGTTGACAACTTAATTGCGATTAAATCGCTTACTCCGGTCCGCCATCGCGCGCATCGATCCTCGAGCAACAAAAGGACCCCCAAAGCATTGTCGCCGCCCGGGGGGGGGGACATACTTTCTTTGGGCGCCCTGAAAACTGTGCCGTGTTCTTCACGCGTTCGCGCCCTTCTAAACGGTGTGGGTTGGGTCGTGCCGCGTGCCATGTTGTATCGGGTCCTGGCCCCGGCAAGCGCATAAAGGGGAGTAACCGGCGGCGACGCCCGGCGATCGATTTCACTCGCCCGGCGCACGATCCACACCGGAAACTGGACCGGGGTATGCCAGGAATATATTTTAATAAATATCAAATAATGGCAAAACGAAAGGAGGGGTCCTAGCTGGGGCCCCGTTTGGACGCGGAAGTATTGGGCGCGGGAGCAGGTTTCAGTTTCAATTTCGTCGTGAGCGGTATTAATGGCGTGAGCGTGAAAGTACGGCCAGTGCCAATATGTTTTGCGCGGGGTTGCCTGCCGCTCGGCTGGCCTTATGATTAATGTCACCTTCGTTTCGAACGTGCGCTTTCGTTTCCCTAATGTGTGTTTCTGTGCTCTTTCCTTCCTTTCCCTCCGCGCGCGCACAGTATTGCTGATCACGACCGGCAACGGCAGGAAGATGACCGAAATGCAGCAGCGTGCCAGTATCGAGTTCGAGCGCCAGCGGCACCTGGCCAACTGGCTGATCGAGTCGAGCCCGCACATGCCGACCCCGACGCCGGCCCAGCAGAAGCAGCTCCAGCAGCAACTGGTGGCGGCGGCGGCAGCAACGACGGGTGGCGGTGGAAAGAAGGCGGCGGCCGGCGGTGGCGGCGGAAAGTTCAAGCAAAGCCCGATGTATCTGCTGGCCAAAATCGGCCACAACCTGCAGGCGGTCGGTGGTGGACTCGGCGGGGGTGGTGTTGGGACGCCCGGAACGGGTACCAACGGTCAACCACCGAACTCACTGGCCGCCGCATCGTCCACCTTCAACTCGCAGACCAACCTGCCGCTACAGATCCTGGCGCCGGGTGGCGGGGGCCGAGACGGTAGCAAACCGAAACTGCGGCGCTTCAACTCGCACGACACTAGCGCCAACATGTTCTCGGTGGCGGAGTTTGAAAACGCGCGGCTTGCGCGCCGGAACGAGCTCGAGAATGCAGCTCTGCTGCGCCAGCGACAGCGCTACAAGCTCAACTCCTTGTCGTCCGGGGGTGGCGGGGGCGGCGGAGCAGGTGGTGGCGGTGACTGCTCCACCGGTGAAAGCAAGGGCTCGAAGCTGTCGAACGAGTCCGTCACCACCACCGAGCCGCTGATTGCGGAACAGTTCTTGGAGCGGTTCTCGTTGCCACGTGTCATCCGCCTTTCGTACACGTCCTCACCAACGGCGGCAGCGACGGCGGTGGCGGCGGCGGGGTCGGGCAACGGAGACCACACGATGACGTCTTCCAGTTCGGCCGAATCAAGCAGCACGGCGGAACGACCGGCCGGCGGGTTGAAGAAGTCGAAAAAAATTAAAGGTGGCATCGGAACGACGACGACGGCTGGCGCCAGCGGCGGGGACCTGTTCCTGCTCTATCGGTACATGAAGGGCTACAAGAGCTACCACGTGTTCAACACGAAGGCCTCCACCAACCGGAAGAAAGGCTACAAGATACCGCAGGACTTTCCAGGTAAGTCGGGAGCTGAAAGCTCCAGAGATAGACGATTGGACTTCTTGGCGTATTCCTTTATTGAGTTAATCTTTTATGATGAAGATAGATATTTCTTGCGAGTATTGCTCCTAGGAACTCTATTGTAGAATTTTCCATTTTACTTCTGGCATTAGCCTAACCAAGTTTAAAGAAGATATACATTTGGGTCGTATAACGCTTCAATCATTTTTTCAATTTTTTTTTACTTTTGAATATTAACCTTCAAGACGCTACTCAAAGTCTTCTGCCTATCGCGATCATCACCGACCGACAAAGTTATTGTCTTGAACACAAGACACGCCCTAAATGGCCGAAGGTGACGGCTGTAAATTTTATTCCCACAACGGGCTTAAGCGCTTCTGAGGCACCCGGTTTTACAACTACAACACAAATAACGACACGGAATTGATGTGCCGCTCGACGCGACACGACAATCGGAGTTACATCACCATCGGAGCTTTTTTTTTCGGTGACCAACCCATTTTATCTCCGTATTTTAATTGGCCTCGCACCACTTCGGTTAATGATTGGCCTTTTAACATGGTCTCAACGATCAGATGGGCCGCTTCCCCGCGGCACAAAGGTGACCGGGAAGCGGGGGCTTGGGCTCCTCATAAGTCACGCGAAAATCTCGCCTTCGGTCACGGTGTCGCTCGCGGCCCATTGTGGCGTTTGTGGGGTTTTTTTTTTTGTCAATCGGCAACACCCTAACCTTCGCCCAGCGCCGACGCGGGTGACATCGTGACAAGACCTCTTCGCCGTCGGGTCACCCGGCTTTCGGACCCGAAGGCTTTGACTGCACATCCGCCCCCGGCCAGTTGGCATACATTTTACTTTCACAACAAGACCGACCGGCGCCGGCCGGTTAAGTTATGAAAAATTGTCACACGCCTGTCAGTTTCGTAACGTTTCTTTGTACAGAGCGGACCTAAAGAAGACGAGACACTTGATGGGATTCTTTTGAACTTTATTTTATCCGATCCCGATCCGCAAACCGTTTGCTGGGCTTTGAATCGGTTTAGTTTGTCGTTACTTTCTTTTTAGTCATATTATTTTAAAATCTAGTTCCCATCAGGCACTTTTCTAGTTTGATTTGTTTGTACTTTTTCTATTCGATCTCTATCTTATTGTTGCAATTTGCTTGAGTTATATCTTTGGTTTGATTGATGTTTGCTTCAAACTTTTTTATGAGCATTAACTGCAATGCTTCACTTCTCTTTTGTTCTTTTTATGTTTCTTTGTTTCTGTTTCTGTTGCTTTTCTTTCTTACTACTTCAAAATCTTCTATATTTTGAACTAGTATTATCTTCTGCGTGATTTTATTTTTGTTACTACTTTTGTCAATTAACGATCACCTAGTGGCACACTTCGATTCCTTTTGAATCGCTAAAGTTGGCACCTTCTTTCGGACTTGAACAGCCGCCTTTAGCCACCAGTAGCACCGGCGGCAACACCCCAAACTATCGCCGCCCCCCTTGCTATGCGTGACCGCGAAAATGGTGCTACGCAATGGCGTGTGGTTCGCCCAGCAACAAATTGTCTACCCAGTTCGCTTCGCTTCAGTTCACGCCGGAATGCATGCCCGCCGTCGCCGCCGATGATGAGCATAAACATTTGCATAATATGCGAAGGTTTTCATTTTTTTTTTTGGTACCCAGTCTCGCCTCCCTCTTTCACTCTCTCCCTTTCGGATTGCGCATTCAACCGCGTTTTTCCCGATGCGCGTGTTACGGTTCCGAGCAGCGCCGCGAAATTGGCAATGAAAATTGCGTTCGCGGTTGTTGCGCTGCACTCGCTCCGCTTCTTCACACCAATCGCCCATTGTTAGCCACAGGCGGGGTCCCTATTGCATATTATTACCGAGGCACCGAGGCCCAGCCCCAAGCATATCTGCCCGGCCGATCAATCTGCGTCAATCGAACGATGCCGTCAGGGCATTCGCCAACACCAACAGGCCCGCCGGCTAGAGTTCTGGAAAGTGCGCAGATAAATAGTTTCCGATGCTGCTGCGATTCCGACCGGGGGGCACCCCTGCGTTCTAAACTATGCAACCCAACCACCAGAGGATGACCTCCCTCCCCACCCGTTCTCTAGGGGGTTGCAAATGATGGCGCAGTTTTTTTTTGTATTTTTAATTGAATGCGAAAATATGCAGCGAGGGAAAACGGCATATTTAAGCGGTGCGCCGGTGCCGGTGCCGTGGCATCATTACTTATCGTTGGTCGCCCATTTTGCATCGAGCAGCGAGAAAAATGCATCGTCAGATGGGTGCACCGCGTGCCCGGCAACAACAACACCGCTGCAGTCGTAGGTACCGGTACCATATCAGAGTAGAATTTGTCCACCATCATCGTCATCATTAATCAAGCACACGAAGCGGCACCGGCACAGGGAGGGAACCAATTACGGACCGACCCGACCGATACGATAGATGACGACGATGACAGTCTCTATGACAATGACACATCTGGGAGGCCTGTGCCCTGGAGGTTGTGGTTGGCCACGCTGGTTGTCAAGATCGTTGTCAAACACGGCACGAACGTACTAAACACCTCCGGCATCCGACCACCCCTTCGAGCCCATGTTCGGTACCCTATGGTCCGGACCCGTCGGATCACGTCGGATAGTAATCATCCATCGCGCGGTGCGCAATTTGCGTGCGCTTCAACAATGGCTGTTGTTGCGTTCCGACTGTCCACATAAAGAATTTTTGCTCGTAGCTTTAGTAAACGCTGATCGAAAAGTGTCTCAAAACAAATCTAAAATCGAGGCCGTCGGCCACTTTAGTTTAAATACAGGTAAAGTAACAAGGGGCGTGATTCCGAATCTCCGATTACACTCGCCCAAAAGTATGCAAAGTGCATTGCTAGCTGCCATCTCTTGGTGGCTTTTGTGGATGTTCTCCTGTTACTCGGAGGACGAAAAACTTACAATATCCTGGTAAATTAAATTTAATAAATTATTTCATAAGGCAAAAAACTTATCAACTGCCGCCGAAAGCAATATTTGATCTCCCTTTGTTGAACCGAACACCGTTTCCAAGAACCGCACCAATGTGGGCACCCCGCAGATAGCCGGAGATACTGTGCATACCGACGCATACCGTCGCCTGCAATCGCTGCGTCTGCGATCACTGATCGGATCGATCTCCTGCGAGATCTCAGCCCTCGGTATGCTCTCGCCGGTATGCTGGTCGTGCCGTTCGCCCGCCAGAATGCACACGAGCCACGTGTAAGGAAACACCGAATCCGATCCGTGGTGCGGAGAGAGAGAGGGGGACATCCGGAAGGGAAGAAACACGACCCGCATGCTACATAACGGCGGTGGTTTGAACTTGAACCACGGCCAGAGCATACACGGTACCGCATAACCCTGGCGATGAATGAGGGCTCTTTGTGGTGATCGAATGACGATCGTGTGCTGATCGTGTGCATCGTGTGCTCACCACAACGGTTATCTATTGATTGAGTTTTCAAATCTGTTCCTAGTGGGAGCGTTTGGGAGGGTCTCGGTCTGATCGCCGTGCGATGATTGGCGGCCTTGGGCGGCGGGGTACCTTGCCTGCGTTTTTACACTGTGGAATGGCACAGAAAAGATGTCATTCGATACGATTCGGAGCCCGCGGCACAAGTAGGACATTAGGTTGTTCGATTCGTTCTTCGGTTCGGTTCGGGCGCAGCTCCTTGGGGCGTCTAATGGGTTGTGTCATTATTTTAAATGGTGCCAAAAATGGCAGCTTACCGTCTGTCTTTTGGCACGGGCAACACTTGTTTGCCATCATTACGCCGTTCGGAGCATAAACGGTTCAGAGGCGATCAATGAAGTCGTGATGTCAATGCCACGGACAGCACCGGGGCTGAACCGCACTCGCGTAAGAGAGATCACCTGTTGATGTAATAGCTTTCGGCGAACGAAGAAGGTTATAATTCGATGGGCTTTTAAGTCTAACCTTCCGTTTCTCCGCCGCAAAGAAAACAGAGGAACCATCGATTTGCCTTCACCCCATGCCACCCATTACGTGGGGGGCACCGGGAGGGGCGAAATTTTCTTTCCCTCCTTGTTTTCTCTTCGACACCTTCTTGCGCTTGCGCGTTTGTCGACATTGTTTCAAAATTATGTAGCCCCGTCGTTGGCATAAATTTCCAAAACCAATTTTCTTGCTGGCTTTTCGAAGGGAAAAGCTAAGATTTCCCCGCGCGGCGGCGGATCCGCCATCGAGTTCGATGCTTTCACCGCGATCTGAGGCCCAACCTCCGGCGTTTGTTCGCCGCGATTCTGCCGCGCTTCTCATGATTGTCGAAACATGGCGCCTCACGGGGAGCAGCCGAGCAGCCGATCTTATCCGGCAGCATCCTGCTACCCAAAATGGCGAAGGCGGCCACATTTCCACACTCACTCACGCGCTTGATGCGAGTACGATAACACGCAACGCGGCATTTGCGTAACGCGGTAGCCCGCGTTGTCCGCGGACCATTTGTCCGCCCGGAGATGGGGTGGTCCTCCTACATACCTCCATCGGCCAGCCGATTGAAGACGACAGCTAATTATAAGAAGCCGTACAGATTAGACGGTTATTAATGGGCGGAGAAGCTCTCTCGGCGGGCGGCCATATTTTAGGCCCCCCGCGCCGGGGGAGATCCAATACCGGTCGCCGATCAGAGGCCAGGCGAGACCGTTAACCTAATTACTATCCGATTTCACTCCCACACACACACACACACCCGCATGCGATCCCGCCATCTTTCGGTGGAGCCCTTTTTTGTTTGGTAGTAGACCATGGGATGCTAATGAAGCGCCCAGGCAACTGACCGTTCCATCAGCCCAGACTTGACCAGCCCAGCCCAGCCCATGTCTCTCACGGTCATCTCCGCCCGGGGGATGCCATTATGCAACCCGCCCAGTTGCAGCCCGGTGCCAGTCCAGTTCAGGAATTTTCTGCACCTATTCACCTCGAAAACAATCACTTGAGAAGAAATGTAATCTAACGCGCGCCCTATCAGCATCCGTTTTTTCTTTGTTTCTGGTGCATAATCATCCACATTCTTTAATTATTGGTCATTTGGAACGGGCTAGCCAGGTTGTGGCGCGCCATAACTTATGGGTTTTGTTGATATGCTAATGTGGGAACTGCCACCGCCGACCGCAAAACGGTCAGAAAGAACAGCGATAGACGCGATCCGTGTGGACCGACTCATGGGAATCTTCCAGGTCCGCGGATAGAGTCTGTTAGGCGTTTATGTGTTTATCGTACTGGTGTCCAGGTGTAATCTCCCATCGCTCATCTCATTCTCTCTCTCTCTTCGGACACAGGGTACTTCTCGTTCATCAACGAGAAGGGCGCGGCGTCCGCCACCGTCTACACGACGATCGTCCAGCTGGTCCGGGATCAGGTGTACAAGTTTCTTTCGCTGGAAAACCTGGCCGCCTATACCGAATCGCACGGTCGTAAGTATCGCCTCCTAGCTACGGATAAACCCACGAGCTGGCCGGATTGTTCACACTCGAACGCTTTCCCCGTCTTTCCCCACCCGACAGCCGACAACTTTAGCCACAAGGCGCACTACGTGAAGGCGACGGCCAAGGCAGGCCAGGTGTACCGTTTGCTGGCCGTGTTTCAGGACGGCGACCACAAGACGGCGTCCGCTAGTCACAAGGATACTACGTCGTCGCTAACCAGCGAGCGACACATCGGAGGTCGCGAGAAGGAGCGAGGAAAGTACGCCCAGCTGCTGGACGACAATCGACAGGTACCGTACCAACTGTTCCTGAGGGGACAAGTAGCATAGTAACAACGCTTTTTCGTTCCTCCTCTTTCAGATCTACTACGTCTCGCTATCGGCCAAAGGGAAGTTCTACGAAATCGAGCAACACAGTGCACCCGTGTTGCAGAAGGCGGGCTGCGGTGGTGGTGGTGGGGCCGGTTTCGGCCACCATCATCACCAGCAGCAGAATGGCGGCGGCACGAACAACACCCACAACAGCGGCAACAACCCGCTGCAAAACCGGAAACGGCAGCTCAGCCGGGACTGTGTGCATCGGATCGGGTTCATCATGCAGTCGGACGTTAATCTGCCGCTGAATCTGCGGCTCATCTCGCCCCAAAACGGGCTGCCCTCGACCGTACCCGGTGAGTTGAGAAAATTTCCAGAGAAAAATGAATCCGTTCACTAATCCGGCCTCCTTCTTACACAGAGTACGTGACGATCGCGAAGTGCAGCGAAGAAAACTTCCTCATCGCGTGTCCGCTGGACGAGCAGCAGCTGACGTCGACGCTGACGCTCACCAAGCTGCACCTGGCCCCGCAGATGAAGTTCGCCAAGTGCACGATGGGCTTCGAGAGCGAGCAGCACATGCTGCTCAACCCGAACGTGCAGACGGTGCTCAAGTTCTGCCAGTTCAACTGCGACAACTTTCTGCGCATCGTCGATCACGAGACGAACGCCATCGAACTGCAGCAGATGGTGGCGGTGGCGGCCCAGCAACAGCAGCAGCACCGCGACCGGGAGCCCGTTTCGCCCAGTGCCACGCTCACGACCACGACGGGTCCGAGCTCGCTCGGGTCCAACACGAGCGGTGGCGGTGCCGGCAAGGAGCTGTCGTCGAAGGGTAGCGATGTCCTGCGGGCATTCGGCCGACTGTTTGGCGGTGGTTCCGGCGGCGGTGGCCACGATCGCAACGGTTCCGGCCACGAGAAGGAAGATTCCATCATATTTTTAAGTAAAAATGATCTGGAAAGTCTCGAGTGCGGTGCTCGGGCCCGGAGTGACCACCACCACGAAGACCACCATAGCCACCAACAAAACCACCACCAGCACCACCATCATCACAGTTTGGATGACCGCTCGTTCGATGGATCGTCGCGGCAGGAATTGACCCACCAGCCACACTCGCTGCCGGCCGGTGGATTCAGCGAGAAAATGAAGGTGTTCACGGCGAACGGTGGTCCCGGAGGCAAGGCGAAGTCCTCTAGTCGCTGGTTCAAGGGACTAGGAGGCGGCGGGAAAGCGACCGGCGTCGGCGGTGGCGGTGGCCACCATCACGGTCGCCCGATCTCGCCGACGACGACGGTCGACGACGAGTGGGACAAACGGACGAGTCTCGATCGGTACAAGGACATGTCGAAGCTGATCCAGGAACGTTTCGGTACGCTCGGCCTGTCCGGCGTCACCACCCAGCGGGCCACCAGCTCGTCGGACATCCTGCTCGGTGGGGGAGGAGGCACGGAAGACGAGCTGGTCAGCCTCAATCCGGCACCGGGTTGCGGGAGTGTGGAAAAGATCCTTAGCAGCGGTTACGAGTCGGACAGCACGTCTTGCCTCGGGAGCGGCACGGCCGGTATGCAGAAGTCCCGCTCGCTGCAGCACATTGGCCACCAGCGAGACGGAGTGGCCTCGGCCGGTAAAAACCGCCCGGACCTGGTGACCAATATTTCGGGCTCGGTGGAGGGTGGCGACGATGACGATGACGATCGGTTGTCCGAGCTCGACGGGGACACGTTGTTCTTCCCGCTGCGCACCGCCGCCCACCAGCAGTCCTTCATGACGCAGAAGCTGTACAGTGAGTTCCACGTCAAGACGAAACAGTACAGCAAGTCGTCCTCCAGCATCCAGCAGCTCCTGCATCTGGCCAGTGGCAGTGGAGCGCTGGTCCACGGGAAGCAGGGTAAACAGCGCGGTGCACCGTCGGCCAGTGGGAAGAACCGGAGCACCTCCAACGAGGTTATCCTCTCGTTCGAAGACCTTCGCTACATGAACCGCGAGGAAGAGGATCCTAGTGCCGGCAAACGAGGCGGATGGTCGGGCGAACAGGAAGCGGCAGCGGCCCATCGGCGACTGAAGTCGGTTTCGCTGAGAGTACAGCAGGAGGCGGAGGTCGAGAACCGGAAAAGGAACAGCGCGCAGGTGCTGGAGGACGACCTACCGTACAGCAGTGTGCGTGACTCGATCGTGCTCCACGAACCGGACGTGACGACGGTGCCGGCGGAGAGTATCTACGCCGAAATATGCAACGACACACCGGCGCCGGCACCGCCACCGGGTGGAAGCACCGGTGGCCGCCCACTCGTGCCTCACCACTCGGTGACGATCAACACCGGGGCCGCACCGGTGCGAGCGATCGAGAAACGGTTCGTCAGCATCCGGATCAATGTGCCACCGTGTGACAGTCTCGCTTCCGGCGGTGGTCCGGTGGTAAGCCTCAATCCGGCCGGCGGTGGCGGCGCGGGTCGCAGCGGTGGAAGCAGCACTAGCAACAGCAGCAGCAGCCGCTGCTCGTCGGCCGTTTCTAGTCCGATCGAAGACAACATCTACAACACTATCAAGTAAAGGACCGGCGGAACTAGGAGGGGTAGGACTGTGGCCCCGGGGGTAGTGTACAGTAGAAGGCCTACCTTTCTTTTGCGATGAACAGTTGTTGGAAACGACGACCAAAGTATTACCGGAATTTGTGATAGCGGCAAGTAAAGGACCCTTAACCGAAGTCCCTAGGAACGGAACGACATTGTAGATTTAGCAAAGGTGCGAGGCGGTAGCAATATGTGTTGTTCGCGAGGGGCAGCGCCAGAGCTCGGAGGACATCGATCGATTAGGATGTTAAGTGTGTGCGGTTTTTTTGCTTCTCTTTAATTTACTGTTGGCCAGATATGCCAGAGTGGTGCTTCCGATTCCCACTCTGACTTGAGTTAAGCAGAAGCATGTTACAAAATTGTAAATCCTTTCTAAATTAATCGACACCCATAGGGAACGGACGCAGAAGTGATCTTCCCGAAATAAGGGAAAGCGATGATCCTTAAGTGGCCTTGGCACGATTTGAAAGAAACCTGGAGACAGGTTTGCGCATCTGGGGGTCCCATGCTGCCCTGCTAAAGGATGTGAAGTAGTGAAAGGTATTAGTTTGCTGATCATTGAGGGCCGGTGTTACACGAGCCGATACGATGCAGAGAAATATAGTAATACTAAACTGTATGGATATGGACCTATTTAATAATGGAACCACGATATTTTTGTAGCGTAAGCGCGATAACGGTTAGTGAAGAGATGAAAGCGGCTCAATAAAAATGTGTTTGAACGTAATTGGAACAAGACAAAGATTTTTCGAAATAATTTCTACCGAACTAGCGATTCTGTGACAACTAATCAAACATCAACTTCACTCTCCGGATTGTTCCAACAAATGGTTTATTAGTATGTCATCATAAACACACAAAATTCTGTCTCTGACTACTATATGGTTTAAAAGCGCCTTCCGTTATCCTACGGTGCGTCCAGTGCCAGAAACTGCGGATCGTTTTCCTCTCGTTCCAGGGCCTGCAAGTATCGCTTACGTTCCGCCAGCACAAGATCCACGTCCTGTTCGTGTTTCAGCGCCACCTCGAGCGCCTTGTTCCAGCGGTGCATGCGCAAGCAGAACCGAATGGCCTCTGGAATGCGCTTGTTGTGCAGCAGTATAGTTTCCGCTTCCTGGATGCGCCCATTCATGACGGAGTTTTCGGCCATATGTTCCGGACTAGACAGCGGCATGGATTTGATGTAGTTCAGATAGTTCACCTTATCAATCTGTAGTGAGGCGCAAAACGCTTCCTCACTGATGTCCAGCTGGTTTCGTTTGGACGCCATCGCGGCCAGAGTGGCCCACAGCAGCTGATTCTGTACCAAACGGCACAGCTTCAGCGACCGTTCCCACTGATTTTCGGCAAACAGTTTGTGCAGTATCACGCAGTAGGTTTTCACCGAGACGGTGAAAATGGCCCCGGAGCTTCGGAACGTCACACTGGCCCCTTCAAAGTTTTCCAGCGTAATGTTCTTGCCGAACTCGCTCGTGTCGTACGTGAACGTTGTGAGCGCAATCAAAGTGGGATCCGCACAGGCCTCACCCGGACAATACCACACGCTGTAGCTGAGATCGTGAAGGCCAACGAGGATGTTCGTGTCGTTGGACCACATTACCCGATGTACCTGTGTACCGATCTTGTGCGTCACATACTCTGAACTGCCGGTGCAGTTCGTAATGTGCAGATCCTGGTTCGCGTCCACGTACACCAGATACTGATCGTCGGGACTGCCGAACCGGCAGACGGCCACCTCAACAATTGCCACCTTGGCATGGATGCTGTATGGTTCCTCCTGCCGGGTGGCACTGGGCAGCAGATCGAACACGTGCAGAATCGTTTGATCGGAGTGATCACGCACCGCTAGCGAGTCCATTCCGAGAGAAATACAGCGACTGTTGAGATGCGCGATCTGGGCCTGTGATCCCGGGTACCGAGGGTTCAAGTGCAGCCGCCCGGAGTACGTATAAATCCAAATGGAGGAATGGTCAACTAGGAGGAAGTTCCTATCACAAACAAAGAGTCACAATTATTCCGAATCTCTTCCGAACGTCCATCGGTACTTACTTTCTGCCGAGCATGATGATGCGAATATCACTCCGCCCGTCGATGATGATCGGGGTGTTGATGTAGTGCTCGTTGAAGATGTGAATCTGGTGAACCGTTGCGACGACCAAATGGCCATATCCCAGCTCCCACTTGATGACTCGCTCGGAAAAGTCCAGCGTGTCGGTGGTACGCGCGACGATGTCCTGCAGTAAGATCGTTTTGCGACCCGTGGTGATCGCTTTCAGGTTGCGATTCCGCAGCTCCCGTTCGATGATGTGCCCGAAGAGCAGTGTCCCAGTGCTGGTAGAGGACGCTATTTGTGTTCCATCCGCCGACCAAACGATATTAAACAAGGAACCGATCACCTGCTGGTTGAACCTCACGATGCTGTGGCTCCACTGCGGGCGAGAGCAAGACATAGTCAGCCTGACATAATCGAACCCGATGATCAACTTACCCCGGTGCTGTGGCAAAGCTTGACCATGTTGAATCCTCCAACGGCCAGCAGCTCACCATCCGGACAGAACTCAACCGACGTTATGGCGTAGTCATCGGCCACGCTCGTGTAAACGTTCGTGCCCTGTGTGTCCCAGATCTTGTACCGACAGTCTTCGCCACCGGTCGCTATCACGTCCGTATTGTTCGACCACGACAGACACAGCACCATCCCGTCGTGGGCTCTCCACTTGGTCAGCTTACTGTTCGCGGCCAACGGTTTGATCGCTACGAACGATCCCTGGCTATAGGCAATGGCCGTCGCCGTTGGCGCCCAGCAGGCACACCGAATTTGGCCCTCGTTTTGCACGACCGTCGACCGTAGCATACCGGAACGGGACCAAATCTTAATGACACCATCCTCGCCGGCCGTCAGCAGTCCGGCTCCGTCGGGGCTCCAGCGAGAGGCCACCACCGTTCCCGCGTGGGCCGCAACATTGCGCTCGACACGCGCACTTTTGTTCAGTATTACAAACCTTCCGTCTTCGCTCGATATCAGCAAACTTTCGCCACCCTTACTGCCCGACCCGGCACCAATGGTAGCGCTGGCGACACCCGAGCCCCTCGCGTAGAGCCAGTGCATGTCGGTCGGGACGAATCCCTCGGGCAGCTTGGCCACTTTCACCATCTCCCGATTGGTGGAGGTCCACTTGTGGAGGTCGTCGCTACAGCAGCTGTACACATCCTCGTTGTTGCTCCACCCGAGCGTCGAAATAGTATCCTTGAGTTTCGAATCCTTCGAGAGATAGGTTTTGAACTTCATTTTATCTGCCCTCGCTTGTGGGTAGTAAAGTGAAAACGACAAACTTTGTTATGTGTACGGTCACCGTTGCTAGGATACTCCGGCTCCGGCCCCCGTGTTGGTCCTTCCTTAGTTTGAACCGGTCCTGATCGTTGCTAGCCTGTCGCTTGCGTCGTCGTGCTTCAAACACACTGCTATTTGAAACCTACTTGATCGATTCATTTAGAACTTGGTACATATTTTGTGCATATTCCCTCGACATATGGAATACATTTAAAGTGAAACTGATTAGAGAACGTAATGGGGGGATTTGATGATACTGATGGATTTGATGAGCAATTTCTAATAGTTGTGTAAGAGCGCATTTTTGTTTTGAACCCCTCAAACTGGAAACAGTGATCATAGTGGTGTATTATTGGTTATTGAACCATTATTATTGGTTTTTTTTATTATCATCAGAACATTCCGTTCGCTGCGCTAGTCGCGCGATTGTCCGGCTGGGCCAGAGTCACCTTGTCCACGTGAACGAACGTCGCTGGCATCCGGCATAAAGCGGAGAACATAATCCTCTACCAAGGGCGTAATTCGCGCTATAAATTCTCGTCTATTTCGCCTAACGTCGACTTCCATGCTGGTGGTATACACATCATTTACGAGTCCAAGCAACTCCCGCACCTGGATAACTTCGTGATCCTCCATCTGAACTCCCCCTGCTGAACTGAAGGCCTCCTGCTGCTGGATAGATGGAACCACTTCCGGATCCTCTATCTGATCACAATGGAGCTCCGGCTCACTTCCTGCACGTTCGTTCTGCAAGCGCCCGCTTGGACCTGCGCCAGGGTTGGCCCCCGGTTGGTTCTTCCTTGGTTTGGACCGGTTCTTCTTCCGACCTTTCAGCCGTCGTCCAGAAAACTCTGCGGATGACATTCTGCGGCCAAGACAAAAGGATCTTAGGTTCTTCTCCTCTACTAGAGTGGTAGCTTTTTCTACAGTCGGAGGAACTGTTTTCGGTCGCATCTTGTGTCGAGACGCAGTTAGCACAGTTAACAACAATTAACCACTTACCTTGCACCTTTCAATTATCCGTATCAGGTATTTTTTTATATAATGAATCAGCTTTTCTCAGGCTTCAGCCAACAGCCAAATTTTCGGTGTACCACGAGCACAACGGAAACAGAAGTGACAGGCTATGAAAAAGACTATGACAGACTATTGGGCTATTGAAAAACAAACTCACTTCGTTTACAACCGGTGATTGACTGATCAATGAAGATGGACACTGTTTTCTTGCTGTTTTTCGAGTTTCACTGAACCCTTTTTTTTACATTTTCCCGATGCGGGAAACATCCTGTTTCTCCCCCCCGACGTGGGTCCTGCCTGGCTGAGCAGGCGGGCGGGGGTCCTGTATCAGCGCCCTTTATTCACATGGTACAAATAGGTCTATACTTATACTACGCACATTCACAAGCCGCGGATATAAGCGTATAAACAGTCTCAGGGAACTGTCAGTCAGTCGCCGTTCCGCTCTTGCAAAACAACAACAAACGGTTAGCGATGGTAAACAGAAAGGTTCACAACAAACGGTTAACAAAGTGTTCGCCAAGTAAGTTGTGCAAAACTTATCCTGTCGCAGCTGCAGCCTCAGCTTCCAAACGTTGCTCTACGCGCCACGCCTGTTGAAGTTGCTGCGTTACGGCTCGGCAGGCCCGGGTAAAGCGCTACCAGCACTCCGGGCTCCGCAGCATCTCGGCCGCCAAGTTGTCCGGCGTGAGGAGGGTGCTGCCGTCGTCCGCCAGCAGCTCCGCTCTCTCCCTCTGGAACCGCGGGCAGTGGAACATAGCATGCTCCGCTGACTCCGCGGCACCAGGGCACCACGTGCAGTCAGGGGATCGTGCGAACGTCTTCATGTGCAGATACTCTCAGCAGAAGCCGTGTCCCGAGAGCACCTGGGACAGATGGAAGTCCACACGTCCATGTTTCCTGCTGACCCAGCGCGTGACGTCCGGGATGACTCGGCGGGCCCATCGCTGGTACCGGCTGGCTTCTGGCGTCCCCGCAGCCGCCCACTGCTCTTGCCACTGGCTGATGGTGCGCAGACGCTCTTTCTTGCGCAGGGCCGTCGCGTGCGGAGGGGGATGGGTGTCCTCCGTTGGCTGCCCAATCGCTGGCCATCGTCGCCCTATACAGCGTTCGTCCTCCTGTAGCAGCAGTACGATGGGCGTCATGCTGGCGAGGACTGTGGCCACGCTGTAGGAAGCGCTGCGGAACGTGCTCGCTACACTCTGCGCCAGTGTGCGCTGCATCCCGTTCAGGCGCCGCTGGTTGCTCTGTATTTCGAGGCCGGAGGGTCGCTGCGCCCATAGCGGGGCTCCATACCGGGCGATCGAGATCACCGCGTTTGCGATCAGTCTGCGTCGGTCGCTCGTTGCTCCGCGACGGTTGGGCATCAAGGACCGCAGTACTCGCGTAACTCGGTTGGCTCGTTCCACCACGTACTATGTGAGGCCTCCAGCGCAGATGGTCGTGCAGCTGTATCCCGAGGTACCGGATCGTCTGCTTCGACTGGCAGATTATTCCGTCGCAGAAGAGAGAGAGAGAGTTTCCAGCCTACTTGATCACTAGCTGCACGGATTCCTCAGCGACCGCTTTGGCTTTCTCCACTGTGGCGGCCCGCACGATGAGCGCCAGGTCGTCAGCGAAGCCGACACTCCGCACACCCTCTGGAAGTTCCAGCGACAAGACGCCGTCGTACATCACGTTCCAGAGGGTCGGTCCAAGGATTGAACCCTGCGGGACGCCTGCCGTGACGTTGCGTGTTTTCAGCCCGCGGTCGGTTTCGTACAGCAGGGTACGACCGGTGAAATAACTGCCCAGCACACGCAGTAGCTCCGGATGCACCTGCATCCGACGGAGCGCAGCACCTATCGACGTCCAGTTGGCGCAGTTGAACGCGTTGCGCACGTCTAGCGACACCACCATGCAAATGCGCGGCGCAGTTGAGATCGTGCGGCCATGACGCATGGCGTCAGCTCCCTCCTCGAAGATCATCCGGGCTGCGTCCAGGGTGCACCGCTGCTTGCGGAAGCCGTACTGTGTCTGAGAGAGATGCGGTCCGTCGCTGTCATCCTCCAGCCGGTCATTGAGCCTGGTGAGCAGGATGCGCTCATAGACCATGGACG
Organism: Anopheles cruzii; assembly: GCF_943734635.1. Taxonomy (NCBI): domain Eukaryota; kingdom Metazoa; phylum Arthropoda; class Insecta; order Diptera; family Culicidae; genus Anopheles; species Anopheles cruzii. The sequence goes on along the minus strand of NC_069145.1, from coordinate 69,437,676 downwards.
TTGAGCATGCACAGCGGCCTATGCGACGACGCCAGCCCCGCT
>NC_069145.1:69420802-69437434 GCF_943734635.1 Anopheles cruzii | reverse complement strand
GTCTTTGCTGGCTCGCCAGAAAGTCCAGGAGTTTGGTTGGAAAGTTTCAATGCATCCACCGTATAGTCCAGACCTTGCACTAAGCGATTGACACCTTTTTCGCGCATTACAAAATTTCCTGAGTGATGAAAAACTGAGATCAAAAAAGGATTATGAAAATGGATTTCTCGAGTTTTTCGCCAATAACGTCTAATCCTTTTACAAGAGAGACATTATAAGCCTACCTTTGAAAAGACAACTAATTTTCCAACAAAATGGTGCATATTTGACGCAAATCGGACCATTGGAAACCTGTTAAATATAGTTCTGAACATCACCCAAAAAACGTCGATTTCTTTTTAGCCAACCTAATATTTTAATAAATATCAAATAATGGCAAAACGAAGGGAGGGGTCCTGGCTGGGGCCCCGTTTGGACGCGGAAGTATTGGGCGCGGGCGCGGGTTTCAGTTTCCATTTCGTCGTGAGCGGTATTAATGGCGTGAGCGTGAAAGTACGGCCAGTGCCAATATGTTTCGCGCGGGGTTGCCTGGCGCTCGGCGGGCCTTATGATTAATGTCACCTTCGCTTCGAACGTGCGCTTTCGTTTCCCTAATGTGTGTTTGTGTGCTCTTTCCTTCCTTTCCCTCCACGCGTGCACAGTATTGCTGATCACGACCGGCAACGGCAGGAAGATGACCGAAATGCAGCAGCGTGCCAGTATCGAGTTCGAGCGCCAGCGGCACCTGGCCAACTGGCTGATCGAGTCGAGCCCGCACATGCCAACCCCGACGCCGGCCCAGCAGAAGCAGCTCCAGCAGCAATTGGTGGCGGCGGCGGCAGCGACGACGGGGGGCGGCGGAAAGAAGACGGCGGCCGGCGGCGGTGGCGGAAAGTTCAAGCAAAGTCCGATGTATCTGCTGGCCAAAATCGGCCACAACCTGCAGGCGGTCGGTGGTGGACTCGGTGGTGGTGGTGTTGGGACGCCCGGGACGGGTGGCAACGGTGCCGGTCAGCCACCGAACTCGCTGGCCGCCGCATCGTCCACCTTCAACTCGCAGACCAACCTGCCGCTGCAGATCCTGGCCCCGGGCGGCGGGGGCCGAGACGGTAGCAAACCGAAGCTGCGGCGCTTCAACTCGCACGACACCAGCGCCAACATGTTCTCGGTGGCGGAGTTTGAAAACGCGCGGCTTGCGCGCCGGAACGAGCTCGAGAATGCGGCTCTGCTGCGCCAGCGGCAGCGCTACAAGCTCAACTCCTTATCGTCCGGTGGTGGCGGGGGCGGCGGAGCAGGTGGTGGCGGTGACTGCTCCACCGGTGAGAGCAAGGGATCGAAGCTGTCGAACGAGTCCGTCACCACCACCGAGCCGCTGATTGCGGAACAGTTCTTGGAGCGGTTCTCGTTGCCACGTGTCATCCGCCTTTCGTACACGTCCTCACCAACGGCAGCAGCAACGGCGGTGGCGGCGGCGGCCGCGTCGGGCAACGGGGACCATACGATGACGTCTTCCAGTTCGGCCGAATCGAGCAGCACGGCGGAACGACCGGCCGGCGGGTTGAAGAAGTCGAAAAAATTGAAAGGTGGCATCGGAACGACGACGACGGCTGGCGCCAGCGGCGGGGACCTGTTCCTGCTCTACCGGTACATGAAGGGCTACAAGAGCTACCACGTGTTCAACACGAAGGCGTCCACAAACCGGAAGAAGGGCTATAAGATACCGCAGGACTTCCCAGGTAAGTCGAGAACTTTGATCCGGAGATAGACGATTGGTCTTCTTGGCGCATTCCTTTATTGAGTTAATCTTTTATGATGAAGATAGATTTTTCTTGCGAGTATTGCTCCTAGGAACTCTATTGTAAAATTTTCCATTTTACTTCTGGCCTTAGCCAAACCAAGTTTAAAGAAGATATACATTTGGGTCGTATAACACTTCAATCATTTTACTTTTGAATATTCCTATCTTGTCTTTTGCCTATCGCGATCATCACCGACCGACAAAGTTATTGTCTTGGACACAAAACACGCCCTAGATGGCCGAAGGTGACGGCTGTAAATTTTATTCCCACAACGGACTTAAGCGCTTCTGAGACACCCGGTTTTGCAACTGCGACGACAAATAACGAGACCGAATTGATGTGCTGCTCGACGCGACACGACAATCGGAGTTACATCACCATCGGAGCTTTTTTTCGGTGACCAACCCATTTTATCTCCGTATTTTAATTGGCCTCGCACCACTTCGGCTAATGATTGGCCTTTTAACGTGGCCTCAACGATGGGCCGCTTCCCCGCGGCACAAAGGTGACGCGGGAAGCGGGGGCTTGGGCTCCTCATAAGTCACGCGAAAATCTTGCCTTCGGTCACGGTGTCGCTCGCGGTCCATTGTGACGTTTGTGGGGTTTTTTTTTTGGTTAATCGGCAACACCCTAACCTTCGCCCAGCGCCAACGCGAGTGACATCGTGACAAGACCTCTTCGCCGTCGGGTCACCCGGCTTTCGGACCCGAAGGCTTTGACTGCGCATCCGCCCCCGGCCAGTTGGCATACATTTTACTTTCACAACAAGACCGACCGGCCGGCCGGCCGGTGAAGTTATGAAAAATTGTCACACGCCACACGCCTGTCAGTTTCGTAACGTTTCTTTGTACAGAGCAGGCCCACAGAAGACGAGACGCTTGGTGAGATTCTTTTGAACTTTTTTTTATCCGATTCCGATCCGCAAACCGTTTGCTGAGCCATTGGTTAGGTTTAGTTTGTCGTTACTTTCTCTTTAGTCATATTATTTTAAAATCTAGTTCCCATCAGGCACTAGTCCTCTTTTGTTTTTTCTAGTTTGATTTGTTTGTACTTTTTCTATTCGATCTCTATCTGATTGTTGCAATTTGCTTTATTTATATCTTTGGTTTGATTGATGTTTGCTTCAAACTTTTTTATGAGCATTAACTGCAACGCTTCACGTCTCTTTTGTTCTTTTTATGTTTCTTTGTTTCTGTTTCTGTTGCTTTTCTTTCTTACTACTTCAAAATCTTCTATATTTTGAACTAGTATTATCTTCTGCGTGATTTTATTTTTGTTACTGCTTTTGTCAATTAACGATCACCTAGTGGCACACTTCGATTCCGTTTGAATCGCTAAAGTTGGCACCTTCTTTCGGACTTGAACAGCCGCCTTTAGCCACCAGCAGAACCGGCGGCAACACCCCAAACTATCGCCGCCCCCTTGCTGTGCGTGACCGCGAAAATGGTGCTACGCAATGGCGTGTGGTTCGCCCAGCAACAAATTGTCTACCCAGTTCGCTTCGCTTCAGTTCACGCCGGAATGCATGCCCGCCACCGCCGCCGATGATGATGAGCATAAACATTTGCATAATATGCGAAGGTTTTCATTTTTTTTTTTGGTACCCAGTCTCGCCTCTCTCTCTTTCACTCTCTCCCTTTCGGATTGCGCATTCAAGCGCGTTTTTCCGATGCGCGTGTTACGGTTCCGAGCAGCGCCGCGAAATTGGCAATGAAAATTGCGTTCGCGGTTGTTGCGCTGCACTCGCTCCGCTTCTTCACACCAATCGCCCATTGTTAGCCGCAGGCGGGGTCCCTATTGCATACTATTACCGAGGCACCGAGGCCCAGCCCCAAGCATATCTGCCCGGCCGATCAATCTGCGTCAATCGAACGATGCCGTCAGGGCATTCGCCAACACCAACAGGCCCGCCGGCTAGAGTTCTGGAAAGTGCGCAGATAAATAGTTTCCGATGCTGCTGCGATTCCGACCGGGGGCACCCCTGCGTTCTAAACTATGCAACTCAACCACCAGAGGATGACCTCCCGCCCGCCCGTTCTCTAGGGGGTTGCAAATGATGGCGCAGTTTTTTTTTGTATTTTTAATTGAATGCGAAAATATGCAGCGAGGGAAAACGGCATATTTAAGCGGTGCGCCGGTGCCGCGGCATCATTACTTATCGTTGGTCGCCCATTTTGCATCGAGCAGCGAGAAAAATGCATCGTCAGATGGGTGCACCGCGTGCCCGGCAACAACACCGCTGCAGTCGTAGGTACCGGTACCATATCAGAGTAGAATTTGTCCACCATCATCGTCATCATTAATCAAGCACACGAAGCGGCACCGGCACAGGGAGGGAACCAATTACGGACCCGACCCGACCGATACGATAGATGACGACGATGACAGTCTCCATGACAATGACACATCTGGGAGGGCTGTGCCCTGGAGGTTGTGGTTGGCCACGCTGGTTGTCAAGATCGTTGTCAAACACGGCACGAACGTACTAAACACCTCCGGCATCCGACCACCCCTTCGAGCCCATGTCCGGTACCCTATGGTCCGGACCCGTCGGATCACGTCGGATAGTAATCATCCATCGCGCGGTGCGCAATTTGCGTGCGCTTCAACAATGGCTGTTGTTGCGTTGGCAGTGTCCGACTGTCCACATAAAGAATTTTTGCTCGTAGCTTTAGTAAACGCTGATCGAAAAGTGTCTAAAAACCAATCTAGTTCTGATGCCGTCGGCCATTTTAGTTTAAATGCAGATAAAGTAACAAGGGACTTGATTCCGAATCTCCGATTACACTCGCCTAAAAGTATGCAAAGTGCATTGCTAGCTGCCATCTCTTGGTGGCTTTGTGGATGTTTTCCTGTTGCTCGGAGGAGAAAAAACTTACACTGAGCTGGAAAATTAAATTTAATAAATTATTTCATAAGGTAAACAACTTATTAACTGCCGCCGAAAGCAATATTTGATCTCCCTTTGTTGAACCGAACACAGTTTCCAAGAACCGCACCAATGTGGGCACCCCGAAGTTGGCCGGCGATACTGTGCATACCGACGCATACCGTCGCCTGCAATCGCTGCGCCTGCGATCACAGATCGGATCGATCTCCTGCGAGATCTCAGCCCTCGGTATGCTCTCGCCATGCTGGTCGTGCCGTCGTTCGCCCGCCAGAATGCACACGAGCCACGTGTAAGGAAACACCTAATCCGATCCGAGGTGCGGTGAGAGAGACGGGGGGGACATCCGGAAGGGAAGAAACACGACCCGCATGCTACATAACGGCGGTGGTTTGAACTTGAACCACGGCCAGAGCATACACGGTACCGCATAACCCTGGCGATGAATGAGGGCTCTTTGTGGTGATCGAATGACGATCGTGTGCTGATCGTGTGCATCGTGTGCCCACCACAACGGTTATCTATTGATTGAGTTTTCAAATCTGTTCCTAGTGGGAGCGTTTGGGAGGGTCTCGGTCTGATCGCCGTGCGATGATTGGCGGCCTTGGGCGGCAGGGTATCTTGCCTGCGTTTTTACACTGTGGAATGGCACCGAAAAGATGTCATTCGATACGATTCGGAGCCCGCGGCACAAGTAGGACATTAGGTTGTTCGATTCATTCTTCGGTTCGGTTCGGGCGCAGCTCCTTGGGGCGTCTAATGGGTTGTGTCATTATTTTAAATGGTGCCAAAAATGGCAGCTCACCGTCTGTCTTTTGGCTCGAGCAATGCTTGTTTGCCATCATTACGCCGTTCGGAGCATAAACGGTTCAGAGGCGATCAATGAAGCCGTGATGTCAATGCCACGGACATCACCGGGGCTGAACCGCACTCGCGTAAGAGAGATCACCTGTTGATGTAATAGCTTTCGGCGAACGAAGAAGGTTATAATTCGATGGGCTTTTAAGTCTAACCTTCCGTTTCTCCGGCGCAAAGAAAACAGAGGAACCATCGATTTGCCTTCACCCGATGCCAGCCATTTTGTGGGGGGCCCCCGGGGGGGGGGAGGAAATTTTCTTTCCCTCCTTGTTTTCTCTTCGACACCTTCTTGCGCTTGCGCGTTTGTCGACATTGTTTCAAAATTATGTAGCCCCGTCGTTGGCATAAATTTCCAAAACCAATTTTCTTGCTGGCTTTTCGAAGGGAAAAGCTCAGATTTCCCCGCGCGGCGGCGGATCCGCCATCGAGTTCGATGCTTTCACCGCGATCTGAGGCCCAACCTCCGGCGTTTGTTCGCCGCGATTCTGCCGTGCTTCTCATGATTGTCGAAACATGGCGCCGCACGGCGAGCAGCCGAGTCCCGATCTTATCCGGCAGCATCCTGCTACCCAAAATGGCGACCGCGGCCACATTTCCACACTCACTCACGCGCTTGATGCGAGTGCGATAACACGCAACGCGGCATTTGCGTAACGCGGTAGCCCGCGTTGTCCGCGGACCATTTGTCCGCCCGGAGGGCGGTGTGGGGCTCCTACATACATCCATCGGCCCGCCGATTGAAGACGACAGCTAATTATAAGAAGCCGTACAGATTAGACGGTTATTAATGGGCGGAGAAGCTCTCTCGGCGGGCGGCCATATTTTAGGCCACAGATGAGCCCCCCCGCCCGGGGAGATCCAATACCGGTCGCCGATCAGAGGCCAGGCGAGACCGTTAACCTAATTACTATCCGATTTCACTCCCACACACACACACAAGTGCGATCCCGCCATCTTTCGGTGGAGCCCTTTTTTGTTTGGTAGTAGACCATGGGATGCTAATGAAGCGCCCAGGCAACTGACCGTTCCATCAGCTCAGACTTGACCAGCCCAGCCCAGCCCATGTCTCTCACGGTCATCTCCGCCCGGGGGATGCCATTATGCAACCCGCCCAGTTGCAGCCCGGTGCCAGTCCAGTTCAGGAATTTTCTGCACCTATTCACCTCGAAAACAATCACTTGAGAAGAAATGTAATCTAACGCGCGCCCTATCAGCAACCGTTTTTTCTTTGTTTCTGGTGCATAATCATCCACATTCTTTAATTATTGGTCATTTCGAACGGGCTAGCCAGGTTGTAGCGCGCCATAACTTATGGGTTTTGTTGATATGCTAATGTGGGAACTGCCACCGCGGACCGCAAAACGGTCAGAAAGAACAGAGATAGACGCGACCCGTGTGGACCGACCCATGGGAATCTTCCAGGTCTGCTGGTAGAGTCTGTTAGGCGTTTATGTGTTTATCATACTGGTGTCCAGGTGTAATCTCTCATCGCTCATCTCACTCTCTCTCTCTCTTTGGACACAGGGTACTTCTCGTTCATCAACGAGAAGGGCGCGGCGTCCGCCACCGTCTACACGACGATCGTCCAGCTGGTCCGGGATCAGGTGTACAAGTTTCTTTCGCTGGAAAATCTGGCCGCCTATACCGAATCGCACGGTCGTAAGTATCATCGCTATCTATGGATAAACCCACGAGCTGGCCGGATTGTTCATGTCCACACATTCCCCGTCTTACCGACAGCCGACAACTTTAGCCACAAGGCGCACTACGTGAAGGCGACGGCCAAGGCGGGCCAGGTGTACCGTTTGCTGGCCGTGTTTCAGGACGGCGACCACAAGACGGCGTCCGCTAGTCACAAGGATACCACGTCGTCGCTGACCAGCGAGCGGCACATCGGGGGCCGCGAGAAGGAGCGAGGAAAGTACGCCCAGCTTCTGGACGACAATCGACAGGTACCGTACCAACTGTTCCTGAGGGGACAAGTAGCAAAGTAACAACACTCTTTCGGTGCTGCTCTTTCAGATCTACTACGTCTCACTATCGGCCAAAGGGAAGTTCTACGAAATCGAGCAGCACAGTGCACCCGTGCTGCAGAAGGCGGGCTGCGGTGGTGGTGGTGGGGCCGGTTTCGGCCACCATCATCACCAGCAGCAGAATGGTGGCGGCACGAACAACACCCACAACAGCGGCAACAACCCGCTGCAAAATCGGAAACGGCAGCTCAGCCGGGACTGTGTGCATCGGATCGGGTTCATCATGCAATCGGACGTTAGTCTGCCGCTGAATCTGCGGCTCATCTCGCCCCAAAACGGGCTGCCCTCGACCGTACCCGGTGAGTGGGGAATTTCCAGGGAAAGATTAATCTGTCCACTAATTGGCCTCCTTCTTACACAGAGTACGTGACGATCGCAAAGTGCAGCGAAGAAAACTTCCTCATCGCGTGTCCGCTGGACGAGCAGCAGCTGACCTCGACGCTGACGCTCACCAAGCTGCACCTGGCACCGCAGATGAAGTTCGCCAAGTGCACGATGGGCTTCGAGAGCGAGCAGCACATGCTGCTCAACCCGAACGTGCAGACGGTGCTCAAGTTCTGCCAGTTCAACTGCGACAACTTTCTGCGCATCGTCGACCACGAGACGAACGCCATCGAACTGCAGCAGATGGTGGCGGTGGCGGCCCAGCAGCAGCAGCAGCACCGCGACCGGGAACCCGTTTCGCCCAGTGCCACGCTCACGACCACGACGGGCCCGAGCTCGCTCGGGTCCAACACGAGCGGTGCCGGCAAGGAGCTGTCGTCGAAGGGTAGCGATGTCCTGCGGGCATTCGGCCGGCTGTTTGGCGGTGGTTCCGGCGGCGGTGGCCACGATCGCAACGGTTCCGGCCACGAGAAGGAAGATTCCATCATATTTTTAAGTAAAAATGATCTGGAAAGTCTCGAGTGCGGTGCTCGGGCCCGGAGTGACCACCACCACGAAGACCACCATAGCCACCAGCAAAATCACCACCAGCACCACCATCATCACAGTTTGGATGACCGCTCGTTCGATGGATCGTCGCGGCAGGAATTGACCCACCAACCGCACTCGTTGCCGGCCGGTGGATTCAGCGAGAAGATGAAGGTGTTCACGGCGAATGGCGGTCCCGGAGGCAAAGCGAAGTCCTCTAGCCGCTGGTTCAAGGGACTGGGAGGCGGCGGGAAAGCGACCGGCGTCGGCGGTGGCGGTGGCCACCATCACGGTCGCCCGGTCTCGCCGACGACGACGGTCGACGACGAGTGGGACAAACGGACGAGCCTCGACCGGTACAAGGACATGTCGAAGCTGATCCAGGAACGGTTCGGCACTCTCGGCTTGTCCGGCGTCACCTCCCAGCGGGCCACCAGCTCGTCGGACATTCTGCTCGGTGGAGGAGGAGGCACGGAAGACGAGCTGGTCAGTCTCAATCCGGCCCCGGGTTGCGGGAGTGCGGAAAAGATCCTTAGCAGCGGTTACGAGTCGGACAGCACGTCGTGCCTCGGGAGCGGCACGGCCGGTATGCAGAAGTCCCGCTCGCTGCAGCACATTGGCCACCAGCGAGACGGAGTGGCCTCGGCCGGTAAAAACCGCCCGGACCTGGTGACCAATATTTCGGGCTCGGTGGAGGGTGGCGACGATGACGATGACGATCGCTTGTCCGAGCTCGACGGGGACACGTTGTTCTTCCCGCTGCGCACCGCCGCCCACCAGCAGTCCTTCATGACGCAGAAGCTGTACAGTGAGTTCCACGTCAAGACGAAACAGTACAGCAAATCGTCCTCCAGCATCCAGCAGCTCCTGCATCTGGCCAGTGGCAGTGGAGCGCTGGTCCACGGGAAGCAGGGTAAACAGCGCGGTGCACCGGCGGCCAGCGGAAAGAACCGGAGCACCTCCAACGAGGTGATCCTTTCGTTCGAAGACCTGCGCTACATGAACCGTGAGGAGGAGGAGCCTAGTGCCGGCAAACGAGGCGGATGGTCGGGCGAACAGGAAGCGGCAGCGGCCCATCGGCGACTGAAGTCGGTGTCGCTGAGAGTACAGCAGGAGGCGGAGGTCGAGAACCGGAAAAGGAACAGCGCGCAGGTGCTGGAGGACGACCTACCGTACAGCAGTGTGCGTGACTCGATCGTGCTCCACGAACCGGACGTGACGACGGTGCCGGCGGAGAGTATCTACGCCGAAATATGCAACGACACACCGGCGCCGGCACCGCCACCGGGTGGAAGCACCGGTGGCCGCCCGCTCGTGCCGCACCACTCGGTGACGATCAACACCGGGGCCGCACCGGTGCGAGCGATCGAGAAACGGTTCGTCAGCATCCGCATCAATGTGCCACCGTGTGACAGTCTCGCTTCCGGCGGTGGTCCGGTGGTAAGCCTTAATCCGGCCGGCGGTGGTGGCGCGGGTCGCAGCGGTGGAAGCAGCACTAGCAACAGCAGCAGCAGCCGCTGCTCGTCGGCCGTTTCTAGTCCGATCGAAGACAACATCTACAACACCATCAAGTAAAGGACCGGCGGAACTAGGAGGGGTAGGACAGTGCCCCGGGGGGGTAGTGTACAGAAGAAGGCCTACCTTTCTTTTGCGTTGAACAGTTGTTGGAAACGACGACCAAAGTATTACCGGAATTTGTGATAGCGGCAAGTAAAGAACCCTTAACCGAAGTCCCTAGGAACGGAACGACATTGTAGATTTAGCAAAGGAGCGAGGCGGTAGCAATGTGTGGGTTCGCGAGGGGCAGCTCGGAGGACATCGATCGATTAGGGTGTTAAGTGTGTGCGGTTTTTTTGCTTCTCTTTAATTTACTGTTGGCCAGATATGCCAGAGTGGTGCTTCCGATTCCGACTCTGACTCGAGTTAAGCAGAAGCATGTTACGAAATTGTAAATCCTTTCCAAATTAATCGACACCCATAGGGAACGGACGCAGAAGTGATCTTCCCGAAATAAGGGAAAGCGATGATCCTTAAGTTTCCTTGGCGCGATTTGAAAGAAACCTGGCGACAGGTTTGCGCATCTTGGGGTCCCGTGCTGCCCTGCTAAACGAAGTGAGGTTGTGAAAGGTATTAGTTTGCTGATCATTGAGGGCCGGTGTTACACGATCCGATACGATGCAGAGAAATATAGTAATACTAAACTGTAGGGATATGGACCTATTTAATAATGGAACCACGATATTTTTGTAGCGTAAGCGCGATAACGGTTAGTGAAGAGATGAAAGCGGCTCAATAAAAATGTGTTTGAACGTAAATGGAACAAGACAAAGATTTTTCGAAATAATTTCTACCGAACTAGCGATTCTGCGACAACTAATCAAACAACAACTTATAAAAAAAACTTCACTCTCCGGATTGTTCCGACAAATGGTTTATTAGTATGTCATCATAAACACACAAAATTCTGTCTCTGACTACTATATGGTTTAAAACCGCCTTCCGTTATCCTACGGTGCGTCCAGTGCCAGAAACTGCGGATCGTTTTCCTCTCGTTCCAGGGCCTGCAAGTATCGCTTACGTTCCGCCAGCACAAGGTCCACGTCCTGCTCGTGTTTCAGCGCCACCTCGAGCGCCTTGTTCCAGCGGTGCATGCGCAAGCAGAACCGAATGGCCTCTGGAATGCGCTTGTTGTGCAGCAGTATAGTTTCCGCTTCCTGGATGCGCCCATTCATGACGGAGTTTTCGGCCATATGTTCCGGACTAGACAGCGGCATGGATTTGATGTAGTTCAGATAGTTCAACTTATCAATCTGTAGTGAGGCGCAAAACGCTTCCTCACTGATGTCCAGCTGGTTTCGTTTGGACGCCATCGCGGCCAGAGTGGCCCATAGCAGCTGATTCTGAACCAAACGGCACAGCTTCAGCGACCGTTCCCACTGATTTTCGGCAAACAGTTTGTGCAGTATCACGCAGTAGGTTTTCACCGAGACGGTGAAAATGGCCCCGGAGCTTCGGAACGTCACACTGGCCCCTTCAAAGTTTTCCAGCGTAATGTTCTTGCCGAACTCGCTCGTGTCGTACGTGAACGTTGTGAGCGCAATCAAAGTGGGATCCGCGCAGGCTTCACCCGGACAATACCACACGCTGTAGCTGAGATCGTGAAGGCCAACGAGGATGTTCGTGTCGTTGGACCACATTACCCGATGTACCTGTGTACCGATCTTGTGCGTCACATACTCTGAACTGCCGGTGCAGTTCGTAATGTGCAGATCCTGGTTCGCGTCCACGTACACCAGATACTGATCGTCGGGACTGCCGAACCGGCAGACGGCCACCTCAACAATTGCCACCTTGGCATGGATACTGTATGGTTCCTCCTGCCGAGTGGCACTCGGCAACAGATCGAACACGTGCAGAATCGTTTGATCGGAGTGATCACGCACCGCTAGCGAGTCCATTCCGAGAGAAATACAGCGACTGTTGAGATGCGCGATCTGGGCCTGTGATCCCGGGTACCGAGGGTTCAAGTGCAGCCGCCCGGAGTACGTGTAAATCCAAATGGAGAAATGGTCAACTAGGAGGAAGTTTCTGTCACAAACAAAGAGTCACAAATTATTCCGAATCTCTTCCGAACGTCCAGCGGTACATACTTTCTGCCAAGCATGATGATGCGAATATCACTCCGCCCGTCGATGATGATCGGGGTGTTGATGTAGTGCTCGTTGAAGATGTGAATCTGGTGAACCGTTGCGACGACCAAATGGCCATATCCCAGCTCCCACTTGATGACTCGCTCGGAAAAGTCCAACGTGTCGGTGGTACGCGCGACGATGTCCTGCAGTAGGATCGTTTTGCGACCCGTGGTGATCGCTTTCAGGTTGCGATTCCGCAGCTCCCGTTCGATGATGTGCCCGAAGAGCAGTGTCCCAGTGCTGGTAGAGGACGCTATTTGTGTTCCATCCGCCGACCAAACGATATTAAACAAGGAACCGATCACCTGCTGGTTGAACCTCACGATGCTGTGGCTCCACTGCGGGCGAGAGCAAGACATAGTCAGTCTGACATAATAGAACCCGATGATCAACTTACCCCGGTGCTGTGGCAAAGCTTGACCATGTTGAATCCTCCAACGGCCAGCAGCTCACCATCCGGACAGAACTCAACCGACGTTATGGCGTAGTCATCAGCCACGCTCGTGTAAACGTTCGTGCCCTGTGTGTCCCAGATCTTGTACCGACAGTCTTCCCCACCGGTCGCTATCAGGGCCGTATTGTTCGACCACGACAGACACAGCACCATCCCGTCGTGGGCTCTCCACTTGGTCAGCTTACTGTTCGCGGCCAACGGTTTGATCGCTACGAACGATCCCTGGCTGTAGGCAATGGCCGTCGCCGTTGGCGCCCAGCAGGCACACCGAATTTGGCCCTCGTTTTGCACGACCGTCGACCGTAGCATACCGGAACGGGACCAAATCTTAATGACACCATCCTCGCCGGCCGTCAGCAGTCCGGCTCCGTCGGGGCTCCAGCGAGAGGCCACCACCGTTCCCGCGTGGGCCGCAACATTGCGCTCGACACGCGCACTTTTGTTCAGTATTACAAACCTTCCGTCTTCGCTCGATATCAGCAAACTTTCGCCACCCTTACTGCCCGACCCGGGACCAATGGTAGCGCTGGCGACACCCGAGCCCCTCGCGTAGAGCCAGTGCATGTCGGTCGGGACGAACCCCTCGGGCAGCTTGCCCACTTTCACCATCTCCCGATTGGTGGAGGTCCACTTGTGGAGATCGTCGCTGCAGCAGCTGTACACATCCTCGTTGTTGCTCCACCCGAGCGTCGAAATAGTATCCTTGAGTTTCGAATCCTTCGAGAGATAGGTTTTGAACTTCATTTTATCTGCCCTCGCCTGTGGGTAGTAAAGTGAAAACGACAAACTTTGTTTTGTGTACGGTCACCGTTGCTAGGATACTCCGGCTCCGGCCCCCGTGTTGGTCTTTCCTTAGTTTGGACCGGTCCTGATCGTTGCTAGCCTGTCTCGTGCTTCAAACTCACTGCTATTTGAAACCTACTTGATCGATTCATTTAGAACTTGGTACATATTTTGTGCTTATTCCCTCCACATATGGAATACATTTAAAGTGAAATTGATTAGAGAACGTAATGGGGGGATTTTATGATACTACTGATGAATTTGATGAGCAATTATTAATAGTTGTGTAAGAGCGCATTTTTGTTTTGAACCCCTCAAACTGGAAACAGTGATCATAGTGGTGTATTATTGTTTATTGAACCATTATTATTGGTTTTTTATTATCATCAGAACATTCCGTTCGCTGCGCTAGTCGCGCGATTGTCCGGTTGGGCCAGAGTCACCTTGTTCACGTGAACGAACGCCGCTGGCATCGCTAGACAAAGTTTCATCCGGCATAAAGCGGAGAACATACTCCATTGCCAAGGGCATAATTCGCGCTATAAATTCTCGTCTATTTCGCCTAACGTTGACTTCCATGACGGTGGCATACATATCACCTACGAGTCTAAGCCACTCCCGCACCTGGATAACTTCGTGATCCTCCATCTGAACCCTCTCTGCTGAACTGAAGGCCTCCTGCTGCTGGATAGATGGAACCACTTCCGGATCCTCTATCTGATCACAATGGAGCTCCGGCTCACTTCCTGCACGTTCGTTCTGCAAGCGCCCGCTTGGACCTGCGCCAGGGTTGGCCCCCGGTTGGTTCTTCCTTGGTTTGGGCCGGTTCTTCTTCCGACCTTTCAGCCGTCGTCCAGAAAACACTGCGGATGACATTCTGCGTCCGAGACAAAAGGATCTTAGGTTCTTCTCCTCTACTAGGGTGTAGCAGCCAACAGGTTTTTCTACAGTCGGAGGAACTGTTTTCGGTCGCATCTTGTGTCGAGACGCAGTTACCACAGTTAACAACAATTAACCACTTACCTTAATACACCTTTCAATTATCCGTATCAGTACTATTTTATATTATTAATCAGCTTTTCTCAGGCTTCAGCCAACAGCCAAATTTTCGGTGTACCACGAGCACAACGGAAACAGTAGAAGTGACAGACTATGAAAAAGACTTTGACAGACTATTGAGTTATTGAAAAACAGTGTTCATTTCGTTTACAACCGGTGATTGACTGATCAATGAAGATGGACACTGTTTCTTGCTGTTTTTCCAGTTTCACTAAAAACCCTTTTTTTTTACATTTTCCCGATGCGGGAAACATCCTGTTTCTCCCCCCCGACGTGGGTCCTGTCTGGCTGAGCAGGCGGGCGGGGGTCCTGTATCAGCGCCCTTTATTCACATGGTACAAATAGGTCTATACTTATACTACGCACATTCACAAGCCGCGGATATAAGCGTATAAACAGTCTCAGGGAACTGTCAGTCAGTCGCCGTTCCGCTCTTGCAAAACAACAACAAACGGTTAACGATGGTAAACAGAAAGGTTCACAACAAACGGTTAACAAAGTGTTCGCCAAGTAAGTTGTGCAAACGTGGCCAACTTATCCTGTCGCAGCTGCAGCCTCAGCTTCCAAACGTTGCTCTACGCGCCACGCCTGTTGAAGTTGCTGCGTTACGGCTCGGCAGGCCCGGGCAAAGCGCTACCAGCACTCCGTGCTCCGCAGCATCTCGTTCGCCAGGTTGTCCGGTGGGAGGGGGTGTGGCCGTCATCCGCCAGCAGCTCCGCTCTCTCCCGCTGGAACCGCGGGCAGTGGAACATAACATGCTCCGCTGACTCCGCGGCACCAGGGCACCAGGTGCAGTCAGGGGATCGTGCGAACGTCTTCATGTGCAGATACTCTCAGAAGAAGCCGTGTCCCGAGAGTACCTGGGACAGATGGAAGTCCACACTTCCATGTTTCCTGCTGACCCAGCGCGTAACGTTCGGGATGACTCGGCGAGTCCAGCGCTGGTACCGGCTAGCGTCTGGTGTAAGTCCCTCGGCCGTCCACTGCTCTTGCCACTGGCTGATGGTGCGCAGGGCCGTCGCGTCCGAAGGGGGATGGGTGTCCTCCGTTGGCTGCCCAATCGCTAGCCATCGTCGCCCGATGCAGCGTTCGTCCTCCTGCAGCAGCAGTACGATGGGCGGCATGCTGGCGAGGACCGTGGCCACACTGTAGGAAACACTGCGAAACGTGCTCGCTACACCCTGCGCCAGTGTACGCTGCATCCCGTTCAGGCGCCGCTGGTTGCTCAGTACTTCGAGGCCGGAGGGTTGCTGCACCCATAGCGGGGCTCCATACCGGGCGATCGAGCTCACCGCGTTCGCGATCAGTCTGCGTCGGTCGCTCATTGCTCCACGGCGGTTGGGCATCAGGGACCGCAGTACTCGCGTTACCCGGTTGGCTCGTTCCACCAAGTATTCTATGTGGGGTCGCCAACGCAGGTGGTCGTGCAGTTGGATCCCCAGATAGCGGATTACCTGCTTCGACTGGCAGGTTACTCCGTCGCCGAGATTGACGCTCGTGTGCTGCCGTCCCCCTCTGTGGCTGCTGATGACGAGGACCTCCGTCTTCTCTCGGGCAAGAGAGAGAAAGTTTCCAGCCAGCTCTGCACTAGCTGCACGGATTCCTCAGCGACCGCTTTGGCTTTCTCCACTGTGGTGGCCCGCACGATGAGCGCCAGGTCGTCAGCGAAGCGGACACTCCGCACACCCTCTGGAAGTTCCAGCGACAAGATGCCGTCGTACATCACGTTCCAGAGATTGAACCCTGCGGGACGCCTGCCGTGACGTTGCGTGTTTTCAGCCCGCGGTCGGTTTCGTACAGCAGGGTGCGTCCGGTGAAGTAGCTGCCCAGCACACGCAGTAGCTCCGGATGCACCTGCATCCGACGGAGCGCAGCACCTATCGACGTCCAGTTGGCGCAGTTGAACGCGTTGCGCACGTCTAGCGACACCACCATGCAAATGCGCGGCGCAGTTGAGATCGTGCGGCCATGACGCATGGCGTCAGCTCCCTCCTCGACGATCATCCGGGCTGCGTCCAGGGTGTACCGCTGCCTGCGGAAGCCGAACTGTCTCGCAGAGAGGTGCGGTTCCTCGCTGTCCTCCTCCAGCCGGTCGTTCAGTCTGGTGAGCTGGATGCGCTCATAGACCTTTCCCCAGGACGTTGAGCATGCACAGCGGCCTATGCGACGACGCCAG